>NW_021822911.1:9727635-9956329 GCF_901001165.1 Salmo trutta | reverse complement strand
AGGGTAGGGCAGTGTGAGCAGGACCAGCGGTGTCGTTTGGCTTAGCAAACGAGGATCGGGATGTTCATCAGCCTTCTTTTCAAAATGGGTTGACGGAAGTCATCCGCAGAGAGAGAGGAGGGGGGGGGGAGGGGGGGAGGATTCAGGATGGGAGGAGAAGGTAGCAAAGAGCTTCCTAGGGTTAGAGGCAGATGCTTTGGAATTTAGGAGTGGTAGAAAAGTGGCTTTAGCAGCAGAGACAGAAGAGGAAAATGTAGAGAGGAGGGCGTGAAAGGATGCCAGGTCCGCAGGGAGGCGAGTTTTCCTCCATTTCCGCTCGGCTGCCCGGAGCCCTGTTCTGTGAGCTCGCAGTGAGTCGTCGAAGCCACGGCGCAGGAGTGGAGGACCGAGCCGGCCTGGAGGAATAGGGGACAGAGAAAATCGAAGGATGCAGAAAGGGAGGAGAGGAGGGTTGAGGAGGCAGAATCAGAGATAGGTTGGAGAAGGTTTGAGCGAGGGAAGAGATGATAGGATGGAAGAGGAGAGAGTAGCGGGAGAGAGAGAGCGAAGGTTGGGACGGCGCAATACCATCCGAGTAGGGGCAGAGTGAGAAGTGTTGGATGAGAGCGAGAGGGAAAAGGATACAAGGTAGTGGTCGGAGACTTGGAGGGGAGTTGCAATGAGATTAGTGGAAGAACAGCATCTAGTAAAGATGAGGTCAAGCGTATTGCCTGCCTTGTGAGTAGGGGGGGAAGGTGAGAGGGTGAGGTCAAAGGAGGAGAGGAGTGGAAAGAAGGAGGCAGAGAGGAATGAGTCAAAGGTAGACGTGGGGAGGTTAAAGTCACCCAGAACTGTGAGAGGTGAGCCATCCTCAGGGAAGGAACTTATCAAGGCATCAAGCTCATTGATGAACTCTCCAAGGGAACCTGGAGGGCGATAAATGATAAGGATGTTAAGCTTGAAAGGGCTGGTAACTGTGACAGCATGGAATTCAAATGAGGAGATAGACAGATGGGTCAGGGGAGAAAGAGAGAATGTCCACTTGGGAGAGATGAGGATTCCAGTGCCACCACCCCGCTGGCTCGATGCTCTAGGGGTATGCGAGAACACGTAGGCAGACGAGGAGAGAGCAGTAGGAGTAGCAGTGTTATCTGTGGTAATCCACGTTTCCGTCAGCGCCAGGAAGTCTAGGGACTGGAGGGTAGCATAGGCTGAGATGAACTCAGCCTTGTTGGCCGCAGACCGGCAGTTCCAGAGGCTGCCGGAGACCTGGAACTCCACGTGGGTCGTGCGCGCTGGGACCACCAGGTTAGAGTGGCAGCGGCCACGCGGTGTGAAGCGTTTGTATGGCCTGTGCAGAGGGGAGAGAACAGGGATAGCCAGACACATAGCTGACAAGCTACAGAAGAGGCTAAGCTAATGAAGATAACATTTTAAATGTGGCTCTAAACTCCAACATTTTGGATTTCAGATCAAATGTTTCATATGAGGTGACAGTATATAATGTCACCTTTTATTTGAGGATATTTTCAAACATATCTGTTTCACCATTTAGAAAAATGAAAGCACTTTATGTATCTAGTCCCCCTATTTAAATAAGTCATATGTTTTCATATGTTTTCTGACCAATTAACTCATAGTGTGTTAAAATAGTCAAAAGTTTAGTATTTGGCCCATATTCCTTGACTGCCATGATTGAGAAAAATCATGAATCATAATGAGTGAGAGAGTTACAGAGGCTACAACAAAACATGCTAACCTCTCACCATTACCAATAACAGAGGCTACAACAAAACATGCTAACCTCACCATTACCAATAACAGAGGATACAACAAAACATGCTAACCTCTCACCATTACCAATAACAGAGGCTACAACAAAACATGCTAACCTCTCACCATTACCAATAACAGAGGCTACAACAAAACATGCTAACCTCTCACCATTACCAATAACAGAGGCTACAACAAACACGCTAACCTCTCACCATTACCAATAACAGAGGCTACAACAAAACATGCTGACCTCTCACCATTAACAGAGGCTACAACAAAACATACTAACCTCTCACCATTACCAATAACAGAGGCTACAACAAAACATGCTAACCTCTCACCATTACCAATAACAGAGGATACAACAAAACATGCTAACCTCTTACCATTACCAATAACAGAGGCTACAACAAAACATACTAACCTCTCACCATTACCAATAACAGAGGCTACAACAAAACATGCTAACCTCTCATCATTACCAATAACAGAGGCTACAACAAAACATACTAACCTCTCACCATTACCAATAACAGAGGATACAACAAAACATGCTAACCTCTCACCATTACCAATAACAGAGGATACAACAAAACATGCTAACCTCTCACCATTACCAATAACAGAGGCTACAACAAAAAACATGCTAACCTCTCACCATTACCAATAACAGAGGATACAACAAAACATGCTAACCTCTCCACCATTACCAATAACAGAGGCTACAACAAAACATGCTAACCTCTCACCATTACCAATTTATTTATTTATTTCACCTTTATTTTAAAAGAATACAAAAATAATAATTATCCCCAATGAGTCGTGCACAACCCGTGTCCAAATTAAGCACCTCACATTGTGGTTACTCACGCTTGGTGGATATTCCCTCAGCGAAGTATGGCAGTTCCATGCAGGTTTCCTCACCAAGTCCAAGGCAGCACAGCTACCCATGCAGACAGTACTCCTTAGTAACCTATATCCCCATGGCAGCACAGCTACCCATGCAGACAGTCCTCCTTAGTAACCGATATCCCCATGGCAACACAGCTCCCCATGCAGACAGTACTCCTTAGTAACCGATATCCCATGGCAGCACAGCTCCCCATGCAGACAGTCCTCCTTAGTAACCGATATCGCCATGGCAACACAGCTACCCATGCAGACAGTACTCCTTAGCCGTAACCGATATCCCCATGGCAACACGAACTCGTTAAGCTTCCCAAGCAATTATCTCCCGGTGTCACACGATGCTAGGCTAACCTCTAGGCTGGCTAATACCTCCACGACGAGACGGTAGCTTCAGTCTTTACTAAGTTTTAACTAAATTATAACAACTCTTTTATTAAATAAACATGTATTTCCCTTCATGTCTTAGTAGCTATGGGTTTTGTTGTAGTTCTGTCGTCTTCTTTATAATTTTTCTTCACCAACCGTCCTGAGGTAAAACGTCCATCCTTTCATCAACGTCTTTTTCCCTCCCGTAACCAGGTCAACTCCCATTGGCCACAACTTAACAAGCGACCTATTGGTCCAAAACTTCAACTTCTAAGAAAAACAAACTATTCACTTATACATTAAATAAATATTTCTTTCAAAAAGCTAATGCATTAACAACATTACAGTTTAGGAGCAATTCAATCATCTTTTAAATATAATACCAATTAATTATCACAAATAAACTCATACTTGGTTCAAACAAGGGTATTACACAAACATACAGTCAATAATACAGTAGAAAAATAAGTCTATATACAATGTGAGCAAATGAACTGAAATAAGGGAGGTAAAGGCAAAAACAGGCCATGGTGGCAAAGTAATACAATATAGCAAGCAAAACACTGGAATGGTAGATATGCAGTGGAAGAAAGTGCAAAGTAGAAATAGAAATAGTGGGGTGCAAAGGAGCTAAATAAATAAATACAGTTGGGGAAGAAGTAGTTGGGCTAAATTATAGATGGGCTATGTACAGGTGCAGTAATCTGTGAGCTGCTCTGACAGCTGGTGCTTAAAGCTAGTGAGGGAGATAAGTGTTTCCAGTTTCAGATATTTTTGTAGTTCGTTCCAGTCATTGGCAGCAGAGAACTGGAAGGAGAGGCGGCCAAAGGAGGAATTGGCTTTGGGGTGACCAGGGAGAGTATACCTGCTGGACGCGTGCTACAGGTGGGTGCTGCTATGGTGACCACGAGCGGATATAAGGGGGGACTTTACCTAGCAGGTTCTTGTAGATGACCTGGAGCCAGTGGGTTTGGCGACGAGTATGAGAGCGAGGGCCAGACAACGAGGAGCGTACAGGTCGCAGTGGTGGATAGTACAGTGGGGGGAAAAGTATTTGATCCCCTGCTGATTTTGTAACATTTGCCCACTGACAAAGACAATGATCAGTCTATAATTTTAATGGTAGGTTTATTGAACAGTGAGAGACAGAATAACAGCAAAAAAAAAATCCAAAAAAACGCAGGTCAAAAATTTATACAATTATTTGCATTTTAATGAGGGAAATAAGTATTTGATCCCTCTGCAAAACATGACTTAGTACTTGGTGGCAAAACCCTTGTTGCAATCACAGAGGTCAGACGTTTCTTGTAGTTGGCCACCAGTTTGCACACACTCAGGACATATCGAGTCCTGTATCTATAATTCTTAATATAATTGTTATGCTTTTTGTGAACGTTTATCGTGAGTAATTTAGTAAATTTTTAGTAAATTCATCGGAAGTTTGCGGGGGGTATGCTAGTTCTGAACGTCACATGCTAATGTAAAAAGCTGGTTTTTGATATAAATATGAACTTGATTGAACAAAACTGCATGTAATGTATAACATAATGTCCAAGGTGTGTCATCTGATGAGATCATCAAAGGTTAGTGCTGCATTAGCTGTGGTTTGGATTTATGTGACATTATATGCTAGCTTGAAAAATGGGTGTCTGATTATTTCTGGCTGGGGTACTCTGTGACATAATCTAATGTTTTGCTTTCGTTGTAAAGCCCTTTTTGAAATGGACAGTGTGGTTAGATTAACGAGAGTCTTGTCTTTAAATGGTGTAAAATAGTCATATGTTTGAGAATTGAAGTAATAGCATTTCTAGGTATTTGAATAACGCGCCACAGGATTCACTGGCTGTACGTAGGTGGGACGATTTCGTCCCGCCGCCCAGAGAGTTTAACTTTGGATTGGAGATGCTGTAACGCCCTGGCCATAGAGAGGGGTTTTTTGTTCTTTATTTGGTTAGGCCAGGGTGTTACATTGGGTGGGCGTTCTATGTTATTTTTCTAGGTTTTTTGTATTTCTTTGTTTGGACCGTGTGTGGCTCCCAATCAGGCACAGCTGTAGTTCGTTGTTGTTGATTGGGAGTCACACATAAGGAGCATGTTTTTTCCTTTGGGTTTTGCGGGTAATTGTTTCTGTTTAGATATTTCCTAACAGGACTGTTTTGTTGTCGTTGTTTTTGTTCATTTTGTAGTGTTCTCTTTTGTTCTATTAAATTCCAAGATGAACACTAACTCCGCTGCACCTTGGTCTCTCTCTCACGACAGCCCTTACAGATGCTTATAGTGAGTCTGGAAGGAGAGTTTACAGTCTAACCGACACCTAGGTATTTGTAGTTGTCCACATATTCTAAGTCAAGAACCGTCCAGAGTAGTGATGCTGGACAGGTGGGCAGGTGCAGGCAGCGATCGGTTTGAAGAGCATGCATTTAGTTTTACTTGTATTTAAGAGCAGTTGGAGGCCACGGAAGGAGAGTTGTATGGCATTGAAGCTCGTCTGGAGGTTAGTTAACACAGTGTCCAAAGAAGGGCCAGAAGTATACAGAATAACACCAATAACAAAGGGGGTCTGATTTTTGTGCCTCTGTAACTTTCTCATTTATCATTATTCACGATTCATTCATGATTATTCATAATCATGGTAGCATCCACATGAATGTAGAAGTGTTCAGAAACATCTTCTATTCTTACTGACAATACAAGTGAAGTGACTCCAAAATGACAGGACATTATTCACCATTCAGTTTCTATTAGGAAAAACATAATCCAAAACACAACCAAAACAAACTGAAAAATGAATTCAACAAGTTTGTAGAATCACAAGCTTGATGTAATCACTGCAGGCATGGAATATGGTACAACTACTAAACTTATGACTACTTTAATACAATATAAGTGAATTTGTCCAAATAATTAAGACTTCTTTAAATGGGAGAACTACGTACAGAAAGTGCTTTAATTTCTAAGCGGTAAAACAGATATGTATGAAAATAACCTCAAATAAAAGGTGACATTCTGTTCTGTCACCTAATATGAACATCTCAAATCCAAAATGCTGGAGCATAGCACCAAATGTAAACTGTAAGCTTCACTGTCCAAACACATATGGTGTGGACTATGTGTGTCTGGTAAACACATGTGGATCTGGTGAACAGTTATCACTTGTTGACCAACTACAGGAATACTGACCTCAGAGTCTCCAGTCTGCAGTGTGGATCCTCCAGTCCAGCAGAGAGCAGCTTCACTCCTGAATCCTTCAGGTCATTGTTACTCAGGTCCAGCTCTCTCAGGTGTGTGGGGCTTGACTTCAGAGCTGAGACCAGAGAAGCACAGCCTTCCTTTGTGACTCCACAGCCTGACAGCCTGCAAGGAGTCAAATCATATTAAAATCACACTGCTATGCTTTGGTGGTGAAAATAGTGGCAGTATAATTTTTCAACATATTCAGATATCAGTGTCCTGAAACCTTCCATATCTATTCGTAAATTAATGTATCATCATTAAAAATGACAAATGATCAAAGTATTGCCTGCAGATAGAAACATATATAGTACAATATTATAGAAACATATATAGTACAAATATTTGAGTAGACTGACCAGACCAGTTTAAAAGCAGTATCAGTCAAAAGACAGACAGTGAGGTATCAGATTTAGATTGTATTGAGTATACAGTCCACACCATATCTATTTTGACAGTGAAGCAAACATTTTAAATGTGGCTCTATACTCCAACATTTTGGATTTTAGATCAAATGTTTCATATGAGGTGACAGTATATAATGTCACCTTTTATTTGAGGGTATTTGAGGGTATTTTATACTACAGTTGAAGTCAGAAGTTTACATACAGTGCGGCAAAAAAGTATTTAGTCAGCCACCAATTGTGCAATTGTTCTGCCACTTAAAAGGTGAGAGAGTCCTGTAATTTTCATCATAGGTACACGTCAACTATGACAGACAAAATGAGAAAAAGAAATCCAGAAAATCACATTGTAGGATTTTTTATGAATTTATTTGCAAATTATGGTGGAAAATAAGCATTTGGTCAATAACAAAAGTTTATCTCAATACTTTGTTATACACCCTTTGTTGGCAATGACACAGGTCAAATGTTTTCTGTAAGTCTTCACAAGGTTTTCACACACTGTTGCTGGTATTTTGGCCCATTCCTCCATGCAGATCTCCTCTAGAGCAGTGATGTTTTGGGGCTGTCGCTGGGCAACACGGACTTTCAACTCCCTCCAAAGATTTTCTATGGGGTTGAGATCTGGAGACTGGCTAGGCCACTCCAGGACCTTGAAATGCTTCTTACGAAGCCACTCCTTCATTGCCCGGGCGGTGTGTTTGGGATCATTGTCATGCTGAAAGACCCAGCCACGTTTCATCTTCAATGCCCTTGCTGATGGAAGGAGGTTTTTACTCAAAATCTCACGATACATGGCCCCATTTAGTCTTTCCTTTACACGGATCAGTCGTCCTGGTCCCTTTGCAGAAAAACAGCCCCAAAGCATGATGTTTCCACCCCCATGCTTCACAGTAGGTATGGTGTTCTTTGGATGCAACTCAGCATTCTTTGTCCTCCAAACACGACAAGTTGAGTTTTTACCAAAAAGTTCTATTTTGGTTTCATCTGACCATATGACATTCACCCAATCCTCTTCTGGATCATCCAAATGCTCTCTAGCAAACTTCAAACGGGCCTGGACATGTACTGGCTTAAGCAGGGGGACACGTCTGGCACTGCAGGATTTGAGTCGTGTTACTGATGGTAGGCTTTGTTACTTTGGTCCCAGCTCTCTGCAGGTCATTCACTAGGTCCCCCCGTGTGGTTCTGGGATTTTTGTTCACCGTTCTTGTGATCATTTTGACCCCACGGGGTGAGATCTTGCGTGGAGCCCCAGATCGAGGGAGATTATCAGTGGTCTTGTATGTCTTCCATTTCCTAATAATTGCTCCCACAGTTGATTTCTTCAAACCAAGCTGCAGATTCAGTCTTCCCAGCCTGGTGCAGGTCTACAATTTTGTTTCTGGTGTCCTTTGACAGCTCTTTGGTCTTGGCCATAGTGGAGTTTGGAGTGTGACTGTTTGAGGTTGTGGACAGGTGTCTTTTATACTGATAACAAGTTCAAACAGGTGCCATTAATACAGTTAACGAGTGGAGGACAGAGGAGCCTCTTAAAGAAGAAGTTACAGGTCTGTGAGAGCCAGAAATCTTGCTTGTTTGTAGGTGACCAAATACTTCTTTTCCACCATAATTTGCAAATAAATTCATTAAAAATCCTACAATGTGATTTTCTGGATTTTTTTTCTCATTTTGTCTGTCATAGTTGACGTGTACCTATGATGAAAATTACAGGCTTCTCTCATCTTTTTAACAAGACATTTGTGGAGAGGTTCAAAAACACGTTTTAATGACTCCAACCTAAGTGTATGTACACTTCTGACTTCAACTGTATGTGTTTCACAATAAAAAATTAAATTCTGATGATGCCATGATTAAGAAAATCATGAATAATCATGAATCAGAATGAGTGAGAAAGTTACAGAGGCCACAACAAAACATGCTAACCTCTCACCATTACCAATAACAGAGGCTACAACAAAACATGCTAACCTCTCACCATTACCAATAACAGAGGCTACAACAAAACATGCTAACCTCTCACCATTACCAATAACAGAGGCTACAACAAAACAGCTAACCTCTCACCATTACCAATAACAGAGGCTACAACAAAACATGCTAACCTCTCACCATTACCAATAACAGAGGGGCCATGATCCTTGTGCCTCTGTAACTTTCTCATTCATCATCATTCTCAATTAATTCTTATTCTAACTGACAATACAAGTGAAGTGACTCCAAAATGACAGGACATTATTCACCAATCAGTTTCTATTAGGAAAAACATCATCCAAAATACAATCAAAACAAACTGCAAATGAATTCAACAAGTTTGTAGAATCACAAGCTTGATGTAATCACTGCAGGCATGGAATATGGGACCAAATACTAAACTTATGACAACTTTAATACAATATAAGTGAATTTGTCCAAATAATTAAGACTTCTTCAAATGGTAGAACTACAGTGCCTTGCAAAAGTATTCATCCCCCTTGGCGTTTTTCCCATTTTGTTGCATTAGAACATGTAATTTAAATTGATTTTATTTGGATTTCATGTAATGGACAAACACAAAATAGTCCAAATTGGTCAAGAGAAAAAAAAAATGACTTGTTTAAAAAATAAAGTTAAAAACAGAAAAGTGGTGTGTGCATATGTATTCACCCCCTTTGCTATGAAGCCCATAAATAATATCTGGTGCAACCAATTACCTTCAGAAGTCACATCATTAGTTAAATAAACTCCACATATGTGCAATCTAAGTGTCACATGATCTGTCATGATCTGTATATATACACCTGTTCTGAAAGGCCCCAGAGTCTACAACACCACTAAGCAAGGGGCACCACCAAGCAAGCGGTACCATGAAGACCAAGGAGCTCTCCAAACAGGTCAGGGACAAAGTTGTGGAGAAGTACAGATCAGGGTTGGGTTATAAAAAAATATCAGAAACTTTGAACATCCCACGGAGCACCATTAAAGAAAAAAATAAGCAAACATGTTTGGTGTTCACCCAAAGGCATGTGGGAGACTCCCCAAACATATGGAAGAAGGTACTCTGGTCAGATGAGACTAAAATTCAGCTTTTTGGCCATCAAGGAAAACGCTATGTCTGGCGCAAACCCAACACCTCATCACCCCGAGGACACCATCCCCAGCAGCAGCATCATGCTGTGGGGATGTTTTTCATCAGCAGGGACTGGGAAACTGTTCAGATTTGAAGGAATGATGGATGGGGCTAAATACAGGGAAATTCTTGAGGGAAACCTGTTTCAGACTTCCAGAGATTTAGAGATTGCTAAAGCAACATTCGAGTGGTTTAAGGGGAAAATGTAAATGTCTTGGAATGGTCAAGTCAAAGCATAGACCTCAATCCAATTGAGAATCTGTGGAATGACTTAGATTGCAGTACACCAGTGGAACCCATCCAACTTGAAGGAGCTGGAGCAGTTTTGCCTTGAAAAATTGTCAAAAATCCCAGTGGCTAAATGTGCCAACCTTATAGAGACATACCCAAGAGACTTGCAGCTGTAATTGCTGCAAAAGGTGGCTCTATAAAGTATTGACTTTGGGGGGGTGAAAGGTTATGCACGCTCAAGTTCTTTTTCTTATTTCTTGTTTTTTTCTTGTTTTTTTCACAACAAAAAATATTCTGTATCTTCAAAGTGGTAGGCATGTTGTGTACATCAAATGATACAAACCCCCAAAAAATCTATTTTAATTACAGTTTGTTTTATTTTATTTATTTCACCTTTATTTAACCAGGTAGGCAACAAAATAGGAAAAATGCCAAAGGGGGTGATTACTTTTGCAAGCGATTATATTATACTAGATACATACAATTCTTTCATTTCTAAATGGTAAAACATGAATACTCTCAAATAAAAGGTGACATTCTGTACTGTCACCTAATATGAAACATTCTATCTCAAATCCAACATGCTGGAGCATATCACCAAAATGTATGGTGTGGACTATGTGTGCCTGGTAAACACATGTGGATCTGGTGAACAGTGTCATGACGTTGGCCTCTTTGGGTACAGGAAGGACAGTTGACCCCCTCCCCTTTGTACCATCACCCAACCTACCTTCCCCCCAACCCAGGGTTGTAAAAATTCCAAGAGGAGAATCTACTACAACATGTTTCATAGAGAGACAAAGGAAATTCTTCCAACTCATAGAATTGGAGAACCGAGCGACATGTGTGTTCTGGAGAAGATATGGAAGATTGATGAAGACTCCAGCTACGAACTGGTCCGCTTGGTACAATTATATATATTATTTGTCCAAATAATTAAGACTAAACGGTAAAATATACATGTATGAATTCCCTCAAATAAAAGGTGACATTCTGTGCTGTCACCTAATATGAAACATTCGATCTCAAATCCAACATGCTGGAGCATATCACCAAAATGAAAACTGTAAGCTTCACTGTCCAAACACATATGGTGTGGACTATGTGTGCCTGGTAAACACATGTGGATCTGGTGAACAGTTATCACTTGTTGAAAAACTACAGGAATACTGACCTCAGAGTCTCCAGTTTACAGTGGGGATTCCCCAGTCCAGCAGAGAGCAGCTTCACTCCTGAATCCTTCAGGTCATTGTTACTCAGGTCCAGCTCTCTCAGGTGTGAGGGGTTTGACCTCAGAGCTGAGACCAGAGAAGCACAGCCTTCCTCTGTGACTCCACAGCCCGACAGCCTGACAAAGAGATCATCATGACTTCACAAACATACTGTTAATTTAACGAGTAGTGTAGAAGGACAATGGTAGATGCATTTGGTTTATTCTCCCAAACAACACATAGATTCAACTTCCGTCTCCTAGAATTGTATGGTCATATTGTTATAATAGATTGAATATCTGATTCAATATGTTATTCAATATAATATTATATACATAGGGTAGGTGGGACGAAATCGTCCCACCTACGCAACAGCCAGTGTAATCCCGTGGCGCGATATTCAAATACCTTAGAAATGCTATTACTTCAATTTCTCAAACATATGACTATTTTACACCATTTTAAGTGGGAGAACTTGCACAATTGGTGGCTAACTAAATACTTTTTTGCCCCACTGTACACCTTAGCCAAATACATTTAAACTCAATTTTTACAAATACTGACTTTTAATCCTCGTTAAAATCCCCTGTTTTAGGTCAGTTAGGATCACCACTTTATTTTAAGAATGTGAAATGTCAGAATAATAGTAGAGAGAATGATTAATTTCAGCTATTATTTCTTTCATCCCATTCCCAGTGGGTCAGAAGTTTACATACACTCAATTAGTATTTGGTAGCATTGCCTTTAAATGGTTTAACTTGGGTCAAACGTTTCGGGTAGTCTTCCACAAGCTTCCCACAATAAGTTGGGTGAATTTTGGCCCGTTCCTCCTGACAGAGCTGGTGTAACTGAGTCAGGTTTGTAGGCCTCTTGCTCGCACACGCTTTTTCAGTTCTGCCCACAAATTTCCTATAGGATTGAGGTCAGGGCTTTGTGATGGCCACTCCAATACCTTGACATTGTTGTCTTTAAGCCATTTTGCCACAACTTTGGAAGTATCGTTGGGGTCATTGTCCATTTGGAAGACCCATTTGTGACCAAGCTTTAACTTCCTGACTGATGTCTTGAGATGTTGCATCAATATATCCACGCAATTTTCCTCCCTCATGATGCCATCTATTTTGTGAAGTTCACCAGTCCCTCCTGCAGCAAAACACCCCAACAACATGATGCTGCCACCCCCGGGCTTCACGGTTGGGATGGTGTTCTTTGGCTTGCAAGCCTCCCCCTTTTTCCTCCAAACATAACGATGGTCATTATGGCCAAACAGTTCTTGTACTGTTTCATCTGACCAGAGGACATTTCTCCAAAAAGTACGATCTTTGTCCCCATGTGCAGTTGCAAACCGTAGTCTGGATTTTTTTATGGTGGTTTTGGAGCAGTGGCTTCTTCCTTGCTGAGCAACCTTTCAGATTATGTCGATATAGGACTCGTTTTATTGTGGATATAGATACTTTTGTACCTGTTTCCTCCAACATCTTCACAAGGTCCTTTGCTGTTGTTCTGGGATTGATTTGCACCAAAGTAAGTTCATCTCTAGGAGACAGAACGCGTCTCCTTCCTGAGCGGAATGGCGGCTGTGTGGTCCCATGGTGTTTAGACTTGCGTACTATTGTTTGAACAGATGAACGTGTTACCTTCAGGCGTTTGGAAATTGTTCCCAAGGATGAACCATACTTGTGGAGGTCTACAATTTTTTTTCTGAGATCTTGGCTGATTTCTTTTCATTTTCCCATGATGTCAAGCAAAGAGGCACTGAGTTTGAAGGTAGGCCTTGAAATACATCCAAATGATGTCAATTAGCCTACCAGATGCTTCTAAAGCCATAACATAATTTTCTGGAATTTTCCATGCTGTTTAAAGGCACAGTCAACTTAGTGTATGTAAACTTCTGACCCTCTGGAATTGTGATACAGTGAATTATAAGTGAAATAATCTGTTTGTAAACAATTGTTTCAAAAATGACTTGTGTCATGCACAAAGTAAATGTCCTAACCGACTTGCCAAAACTATAGTTTGTTAAAACCTGTTAGGGCTAAGGGGCAGTATTTGCACGGCCGGATAAAAAAACGTACCCGATTTAATCTGGTTACTACTCCTGCCCAGTAACTAGAATATGCATATAATTGTTTGATTTGGATAGAAAACACCCTAAAGTTTCTAAAACTGTTTGAATGGTGTTTGTGAGTATAACAGAACTCATATGGCAGTCAAAAACCTGAGAAGATTCCTTACAGGAAGTGGCCTGTCTGACAATTTCTTGGGCTTCTTGACTCTCTTTATTGAAATATCCGGCCATGTAAATACTGCCCCCTATCCTTAAGAGGTCATAATACATATTTTTCTCTAAATTGAACATTTCTTCCTGATGATAAGTTCTTAAATGTCATTTTATTTACTCACAGAACAGCTCTGGAGGCTTTGACCACTGGCAGCAGCCTCAGAAGACCTTCCTCTGATCTGGAGTATTTCTTCAGGTCAAACACATCCAGCTCCTTTTCTGAAGTCAGCAACACAAAGACCAGAGCTGACCACTGTGCAGGTGACAGGTTGGGTTTTGAGAGACTTCCTGAGCTCAGGAAGCTTTGGATCTCCTCCACTAGAGAATGGTCATTCAGTTCATTCAGACAGTGGAACAGATTGATGCTCCTCTCTGGAGAGGGATTCTCCCTGATCTTCTCCTTGATGTACTTGACTGTTTCTTCATGGCTCTGTGAGCTGCTTCTTGTCTTTGTCAGTAGACCTTGTAAGTGCTTCTGATTGGACTCCAGTGAGAGGCCCAGAAGGAAGCGGAGGAAAAGGTCCAGGTTTCCCGTCTCACTTTGTAAGGCTTTATCCACAGCACTCTTGTAGACAGTAACTTCAGGCTTGTCCTTTGTTTGCAGTTTGTCCATTAGATTCTCATTGTTGTTGATGAATGAGAGGAACACATACACAGCAGCCAGAAACTCCTGAATGCTCAGATGCACAAAGCAGTACACCTTGTCTTGGTACAGAACACATTCCTCTTTAAAGATCTGTGTGCACAATCCTGAGTACACTGAGGCTTCACTGACATCAATACCAGCACCTGTCAGGTCTTCTTCATAGAAAATCAGATTGCCATTCACTAGCTGTTGAAAAGCCAGTTTTCCCAGTGACAGAATGCTCTTTTTATTCCAGCGTGGATCTGTCTCTTCTTTCCCAAGATACTTTTCATTCTTCTGTTTGGTATGAAACACCACAAGGTGTGTGTACATCTCAGTCAGAGTCTTTGGCATCTCTTCTCTCTTATGTTTCAGCATGTGTTCAAGGACTGTTGCAGAAATCCAACAGAAGACTGGAATGTGGCACATGATGTGGAGGCTCCTTGATGTCTTTATGTGTGAGATGATTCTGTTGGCCAGGTCCTCATCACTGAATCTCTTTCTGAAGTACTCCTCCTTCTGTGGGTCATTGAACCCTCGTACCTCTGTCACCTGGTCAACACACTCTGAAGGGATCTTATTGGCTGCTGCAGGTCGGGTAGTAATCCAGAGGAGAGCAGAGGGAAGCAGATTTCCCTTGATGAGATTTGTCAGCAGAACATCCACTGAGGTTGACTTTGTGACGTCCCAACAGATCTTGTTCTTCTGGAAGTCTAGGGGCAGTCGGCACTCATCCAGACCATCAAAGATGAACAGAACTTTGTACTTGTTGTAGTTGGAGATTCTTGATTGTTTGGTTTCCATTGAGAAGTGATTAAGAAGTTCAATGAAAGTGTGTTTTTTCCCTTTCATCAAATTCAGCTCCCGGAAAGGGAATGAAAATACAAATTGGACATCCTGATTTGCTTTTCCTTCTGCCCAGTCCAGAATGAACTTCTGCACAGAGACTGTTTTTCCAATTCCAGCGACTCCCTTTGTCAGCACAGTTCTGATACGTTTGTCTTGTCCAGTTAAGGGTTTGAAGATGTCGTTACATTTGATTGCAGTCTCTGGTCTTGCTTGTTTCCTGGTTGTTGTCTCAATCTGTCTCAGCTCATGTTCATTATTGACCTCTCCTGTTCCACCCTCTGTGATGTAGAGCTCTGTGTAGATCTTATTGAGAAGTGTTGGGTTTCCTTGTTTAGCGATCCCCTCAAATACACATTGAAACTTCTTCTTTAGATTAGATTTGAGTTCACGTTGGCAAATCACAGCAAGCTCATCTGAATGAAGAAATAACACAGAGGATATTAATATTACGTCTGTTTTAATAACTACAGTATTGTAGGACTGTTATAACATTTTAAATTATAATAATGTATTCTCTTAACTGAATGTATAAATGTGTAAATGTTTTCATAATGCATTACAGACTGGTGTGACTGATTATATTATTATTGGTGTTATTGATGATATTATTAATGTTCTCTCTCTCTCTCTCTCTCTCTCTCTCTCTCTCTCTCTCTCTCTCTCTGTCTCTCACTCTAAATGAATCAACACAACACATCCCTTCTGCTACTTGATGAGGTCACTAGGTGTTGTGTTAAGGCTGCTACAATATCATTGAGTTACACAGCTACTTTAGCTGTACTTTAGCCACAGCTTTTAAATGTTATAAAACAGCATTCAACATGAGGCAGACAGATCTTACGTTTCTCCAGTGTGTCAGCGAGCTCCTTCTGGTTCATTTTCCTCAGGACGTGCAGTGTGATCTTCAGAGCCCCCTCTCTGGCACTGCTCTCCTGCTTCTCATCTTCAGCATCCACCACTTCCTCATCCTGCTTCTGACTCTCAAAGCCTTCTGGGAGTTCTGGACTAAGAATCCTCTTGAACATCTTCAGCTCGTTCTTCACAAATGTCATAATTTTCTCTTCAAGCAACTAAAATAAATAAAGTAAATAAGTTAAGCAGAAAAATAAATGCTTTCTCATTAACACATTAATGAATAATTGAAAGAAACTTTACTTGAGGAAAACAAAAACAAAATGTACATAACAGGACCACATACACTGAATATAGAGGCCAGGTCTGTTTGATGACTCTGGGAAGACTGACCACTGAGAATCTCTGACTCTGATCTCTCCTGTTGGTTTCTGTGGACAAAACATGAGATTACATCTCCTCAACCAGGGAGTACACACACACACACACACACACACACACACACACACACACACACACACACACACACACACACACACACACACACACACACACACACACACGTGGAGGGAACGTTGTGTTTGTTTAATATTGTTTTAGGACTATGAAAATGGAATAAAGGATTAGCCTATGGATTATGAAAACAACCAAAAGAAATGGGAAAATGGGAGAGGAGAAATGACTAGAGACAGTGTTGTTTAACTCACTGACCATGACCCATGAGTTCTTCTTACCTTTGTTCAGTAGAAAAGTCTCCCTCTCTAAACCATAACAGACAGACAGACAGACAGACAGACAGACAGACAGACAGACAGACAGACAGACAGACAGACAGACAGACAGACAGACAGACAGACAGACAGACAGACAGACAGACAGACAGACAGACAGAGACAGAGACAGAGACAGACAGACCGTGAGGGAATGTTGTGTTTAATTAATATTGTTTTAGGACTATGAAAATGGACTAAAGGATTAACCTATGGATTATGAAAACAACCAAAAGAAATGTGAAAATGGGAGAGGAGAAATGACTAGAGACAGTGTTGTTTAACTCACTGACCATGACCCATGAGTTCTTCTTACCTTTGTTCAGTAGAAAAGTCTCCCTCTCTAAAGTATATAAGAGGATCCATAGACTGGTCACTCTTCATGGACACACAGCTGGGTACAGGGGAGGCTGGTCTCTCCTGCTTGATTGGTCTTCAACACAACAGAGACAAACATTACATCTCTCATCTACTCTGATCTCAGATGGGAAACATAAGAAGAGTTTCATTCCAAAACGCTATATATAACTTTTCAGAAATGTTCGTAAATGAGCTTTTATTTTTTAAAAGAAATTATGAAAGAGATTGGTGTGTTTTTCACTATCTAATTATGACATGGTGTTGTTCAATGACAGACATGAATTTGTTTATAAACTATCACATGACGGTTTCATTTTAGAGAGTCAAATGTTTTCTTTGCTCAATGCTATATATCTGCCTCACTCTCAGAGAAATCAGTAGTACTGCTAGGTTTTACATAGTAATAATATATATCTGCCTCACTCTCAGAGAAATCAGTAGTACTGCTAGGTTTTACACAGTAATAATATATATCTGCCTCACTCTCAGAGAAATCAGTAGTACTGCTAGGTTTAATACAGTAATAATATGTATCTGCCTCTCAGAGAAATCAGTAGTACTGCTAGGTTTAATACAGTAATAATATATATCTGCCTCACTCTCAGAGAAATCAGTAGTACTGCTAGGTTTAACACAGTAATAATATATATCTGCCTCACTCTCAGAGAAATCAGTAGTACTGCTAGGTTTTATACAGTAATAATATATATCTGCCTCACTCTCAGAGAAATCAGTAGTACTGCTAGGTTTTACACAGTAATAATATATATCTGCCTCACTCTCAGAGAAATCAGTAGTACTGCTAGGTTTTATACAGTAATAATATATATCTGCCTCACTCTCAGAGAAATCAGTAGTACTGCTAGGTTTTATACAGTAATAATATATATCTGCCTCACTCTCAGAGAAATCAGTAGTACTGTGAGGTTTTATACAATAATAATATATATCTGCCTCTCAGAGAAATCAGTAGTACTGCTAGGTTTAACACAGTAATAGTATATATCTGCCTCTCTCTCAGAGAAATCAGTAGTACTGCTAGGTTTTATACAGTAATAATATATATCTGCCTCACTCTCAGAGAAATCAGTAGTACTGCTAGGTTTAACACAGTCAAATGTAACCGCCCGGCACGATTCGGTCTTATTTTAGAAACATTTTCAAATGTGTTTTTTACACTGGATACATTTAGAGACTCAGGGCTAGAAAATGGTATATCATACAAAACAGTTGATGAACAATGGGAAAGTAATTCTTCTTTGAACGTTGATGAACTTGTAACCTCATTTCTGAGAAAATGGCCTTTGAATATTTTGGTACCTACTGGAGAGCTCTTCTTTGTCTACAGGGCTGTTACTTTGGCTGATAATGTCTCCCATCTAATAAATAGTTTTTCATATATATAATTAACTAAATATATTATGTTTTTGGTTTCGTCAGTTTCATTGTTTATTATGCAATAAATTGTTATTTTATGGTTGTAAGTTGTAAAATTAACTAGAAAATATTCAATTTTGCAATTCTGAGAAATTACTACTTTAGTAAGGAATTACACATTATTCAATATTACTGCAGTTTCTAAATCATTTCATTAGATGGCAGCATAACACCACGAATGACTTATCAGAAGATTAGTTTAGTTTTCTCCCTGGATACACCACCACTCCCCCTCACAGGAGAACTCCGGTGTGAGATTCTTTCTGTCCCTTTCCACACTGCTAACGCAAGAGGAAGGACTGAAAAAGCATTTAACAGATTACTGTTTAGTAATATAATGATGATTCATGTTTATTATTACCTGTTTTTATGCTCATGTTTGAAATTATACTTCATTAATATAACGATTATCAATAAGCCTGAACATTAATTCAGTCACCTCTAGTTGAGAAAAATGTATTTTCCCAGTACATTCATTGTCAAATTCATCAACCAGCATCAACACGCGATGCCTTCTCGCGCATGAAGTCAGCTTCATGCGCGAGAAGGAGATATATAGCTAACTAAAGTAATGATTGGCCATTTTAGAAAATCATGGGACATATAGTCTGTGATTGCATGTTATTTTATGTCAATCATATTGCTGCTTGTATCCTACAACTGATGCTTCATGGTCTTATGCTGCCATCTATTGGAAATATTTAGCAATTAAAAGTCAGTCATTCACAGACAGACATTAGTGAGACACCTGAGAAGAAAAAAAAACATTGTTAATTCCTTAGATCAGTCTCAAACCTGCCCTGTCTATCCCACGCCAATTGCTGGACATTCACAAAGAGGTTACTAGGTCTCCCAGTTCAAACCACATTTGAAAAATAAAAACACATGTGGCTTGTTGTGTGCCTTGCAATAATAAATATTAGAAAAAAACTAATAACAAAATAAAAACAGCAAAAGGCTTAGACAGGTTTGATTAACAAAATAATCAACATGCTGTTTGGTACTATACTTGTATTTACTAACATAATATTATTACTAAAATAGTTTCTAAAAGTGTTCTATGCTACCCTACCCTAGAATTAGGGTTAGGGGTTAAGGCTAAAATAGGTTATACGTAGGGTTAGAATTTCTGTACAGCACTTTGTGACATCTGCTGATGTAAAAAGGGCTTCATAAATACATTTTATTGATTGTTAGGTTTAAGGGTTTTAAGGCTAAAAACGTTATGGGTTTATAGCTCTCTACCTCCTCCCTGTGGTCTTCTGTGGGTACTACATAACTCATTCACCACACTTGCAAGGCTCAACTGCGTCAGATCTACAAATCAATGAGCTAGACCTATCCATTTGGGTTGTAACTCAGTGAACCTGTGCAGCATTTGCTCAATTCAATGCCTACAAACGAAGATTTCGATGCATATCAAATTACCCAGTAGCCATTCAGAAACAATAACTCCTCAAAAAAAGTGTTATGTCTTAATTACATTTTTTATTATGTCTGTATAAATCGGCCACATCTTGAAAAAGAGGGCAGGGACATGTGTTCTGTTTAGGTTGTATACATTTTTCTGAAAACAAAATTGGTTAACTATGACCAGAAAATGCTTAACGTTTGATCGGTTTGCGCCAGCCATCACTAGTACTGTGGGTCACCACAACGTGTACCCAGGTGAAGTGTGCACCAAGTAGCTGTGATAATATTAGTAATAATACTAATAATAATACTTGAGGTCAGCCTACAATGTTAACGCAGGCAGGTCTCATTGATAACAATAGCGAAGCTGGCATTGTGACGCAGAACAATGGGCAATGGTATAGAACGTTCAGAATGTCAGGTGGTGCCACGGTGCTCAATTAAACTAATAGGAGCTGGAAGGGTGAAAAATGACCTAAAATAAGGCCTGTTTTTTCGCTATAACTTCATAACTAGGGACACAAGGTAATATTATGAAACTGGGCTCCATGGCGGATGCAATGAACTAGTTTTTATCAGAAAAAAAGCATTGTTAAAGATGTCATGTGTCCAGACTACTTGAGGCGTCACGATTTTTTTTTTCAAAACTTCGGTCATTGGACACAGAGGGGTTAAACACTAAAGTTACCGTCCATCTAGTGAAAAGAGGAGAACCGGACAGAGGTAGCCAGCATCCGTCAACGAGAGAGACGGAAGCCTTCCATGGGATTTAACTGGTGGATGAAACAACCAGGGAGCTCCATCGGTCCACAAGTAATGCGGGCAGCTAGTGATGATGTAGTGGTAGCTAGGAAAAATGAGGATGCTGCTGGTAGAGTAGCTAGCTTACCTAGCTGTACTGACTAGCTTGGCTAGCTAGCAGGTCGTTCGTCTGTCCCTCGTCTCGAGGATGAGGACGAATCCAGTGAACCACAAAATGAAACAAGGATAGAGAGTGAAAAGGATCTGGCTACACTCATACTGTCCCTGACCGTAAAGCAAAAAGATAATTGAACAATAAACTTTGGCGTCTCAACAATGTAGCGAACTCCGTCGTTTTCCCCAAGATCACCTCAGCCCACTCTGCACGTAACCTGACAATATCCTTGGTGCCACACCGGACGTGGACGCGGGCAGTTCCAGAACGCAGACATGAGCAGTGCAACACAATCAACTAAACCCAGTCTTTACAGTGGGTTACATTAGTAATATTGTGTCCCATCTACTGGCAGATATTTAGGACCTCAGCAGGTATCTGGATAATAGCCTCATGAGCTGTCCTAACCAGTTAAGAGGTACCAGCAGGTATCTGGATAATAACCTCATGAGCTGTCCTAACCAGTTAAGAGGTACCATCAGGTATCTGGATAATAGCCTCATGAGCTGTCCTAACCAGTTAAGAGGCACCAGCAGGTATCTGGATAATAGCCTCATGAGCTGTCCTAACCAGTTAAGAGGTACCAGCAGGTATCTGGATAATAGCCTCATGAGCTGTCCTAACCAGTTAAGAGGTACCAGCAGGTATCTGGATAATAACCTCATGAGCTGTCCTAACCAGTTAAGAGGAACCAGCAGGTATCTGGATAATAACCTCATGAGCTGTCCTAACCAGTTAAGAGGTACCAGCAGGTATCTGGATAATAGCCTCATGAGCTGTCCTAACCAGTTAAGAGGTACCAGCAGGTATCTGGATAATAGAAACATGAGCTGTCCTAACCAGTTAAGAGGTACCAGCAGGTATCTGTATAATAACCTCATGAGCTGTCCTAACCAGTTAAGAGGTACCAGCAGGTATCTGAATAATAGAAACATGCAGCCAGTCAGTGGTTCCTGTGCCACATGTAATTGCTTTGGAGCAGTGGCAACCTGTTATTCAAGGCAGATTTTTTTAATTTTTTAAATTTATTTCACCTTTGTTTAACCAGGTAGGCTAGTTGAGAACAAGTTCTCATTTACAACTGCGACCTGGCCAAGAAAAAGGCAAAGCAGTGTGACACAGACAACAACACAGATTTACACATGGAATAAACAAACATACAGTCAATAATACAGCATAAAAAGTATATATACAGTGTGTGCAAATGAGGTAAGATAAAGGAGGTAAGGCAATAAATAGACCATGGTGACGAAGTAATTATAATATACCAAATAAACACTGGAGTAATTGATGTGCAGAAGATGAATGTGCAAGTAGAGATTTACAGTGAGGGAAAAAAGTATTTGATCTCCTGCTGATTTTGTACGTTTGCCCAATGGCAAAGAAATTATCAGTCTATAATTTTAATGGAAGGTTTATTTGAACAGTGAGAGACAGAATAACAACAAAAAAATCCAGAAAAACGCATGTCAAAAATGTTGTAAATTGATTTGCATTTTAATGAGGGAAATAAGTATTTGACCCCTCTGCAAACATGACTTAGTACTTGGTGGCAAAACCCTTGTTGGCAATCACAGAGGTCAGACGTTTCTTGTAGTTGGCCACCAGGTTTGCACACATCTCAGGAGGGATTTTGTCCCACTCCTCTTTGCAGATCTTCTCCAAGTCATTAAGGTTTGACGTTTGGCAACTCGAACTTTCAGCTCCATCCACAGATTTTATATGGGATTAAGGTCTGGAGACTGGCTAGGCCACTCCAGGACCTTAATGTGCTTCTTCTTGAGCCACTCCTTTGTTGCCTTGGCCATGTGTTTTGGGTCATTGTCATGCTGGAATACCCATCCACAACCCATTTTCAATGCCCTGGCTGAGGGAAGGAGGTTCTTTCCCAAGATTTGACGGTACATGGCCCCGTCCATCGTCCCTTTGATGCGGTGAAGTTGTCCTGTCCCCTTAGCAGAAAAACACCCCCAAAGCATAATGTTTCCACCTTCATGTTTGACGGTGGGGATGGTGTTCTTGGGGTCATAAGCAGCATTCCTCCTCCTCCAAACACGGCGAGTTGAGTTGATGCCAAAGAGCTCCATTTTGGTCTCATCTGACCACAACACTTTCACCCAGTTGTCCTCTGAATCATTCAGATGTTCATTGGCAAACTTCAGACGGGCATGTATAGGTGCTTTCTTGAGCAGGGGGACCTTGCGGGCGCTGCAGGATTTCAGTCCTTCACGGTGTAGTGTGTTACCAATTGATTTCTTGGTGACTATGGTCCCAGCTGCCTTGAGATCATTGACAAGATCCTCCCATGTAGTTCTGGGCTGATTCCTCACCGTTCTCATGATCATTGCAACTCCACGAGGTGAGATCTTGCATGGAGCCCCAGGCCGAGGGATATTGACAGTTCTTTTGTGTTTCTTCCATTTACGAATAATCGCACCAACTGTTGTCACCTTCTCACCAAGCTGCTTGGCGATGGTCTTGTAGCCCATTCCAGTCTTGTGTAGGTCTACAATCTTGTCCCTGACATCCTTGGAGAGCTCTTTGGTCTTGGCCATGGTGGAGAGTTTGGAATCTGATTGATTGATTGCTTCCGTGGACAGGTGTCTTTTATACAGGTAACAAACTGAGATTAGGAGCACTCCCTTTAAGAGTGTGCTCCTAATCTCAGCTCGTTACCTGTATAAAAGACACCTGGGAGCCAGAAATCTTTCTGATTGAGACGGGGTCAAATACTTATTTCTCTCATTAATATGCAAATCAATTTATAACATTTTTGACATGCGTTTTTCTGGATTTTTTTGTTGTTATATAAAAGATGACTGCTATGGTGTGTGGGCATCCACACCCCCTCCCAAAATGGCTGCTGTGCCATTTCTTCCCCATGCATTACTTGACTGTTCAAATAAACCTACCATTAAAATGATAGACTGATCATTTCTTTGTCAGTGGGCAAATGTACAAAATCAGCAGGGGATCAAATACTGTTTTCCCTCACTGTATGGAGTGTGCCACTCTCCTTATTTTTATAGCTTATAATTTATTAGCCATTAGTCAGAACTTCCACGTAAAAAAATAAAAATCTTTGGGTGTGCGCCAGCTCATGTGTTTTATTGGAAATACTATTGGAACCATTTCCCTGTTTGACCGCTAGGTGTTATGGGTATTATAACACCTCCACTGTGGGGCTCTATAAAACTATTGGAACCATTTCCCTGTTTGACCGCTAGGTGTTATGGGTATTATGACACCTCCACTGTGGGGCTCTATAAAACTATTGGAACCATTTCCCTGTTTGACCGCTAGGTGTTATGGGTATTATAACACCTCCACTGTGGGGCTCTATAAAACTATTGGAACCATTTCCCTGTTTGACCGCTAGGTGTTATGGGTATTATAACACCTCCACTGTGGGGCTCTATAAAACTATTGGAACCATTTCCCTGTTTGACCACTAGGTGTTATGGGAATTATGACACCTCCACTGTGGGGCTCTATAAAACTATTGGAACCATTTCCCTGTTTGACCGCTAGGTGTTATGGGTATTATAACACCTCCACTGTGAGGCTCTATAACACAAATGAAATGTGAGAATCTGGTGAATGCAGAATCTAGAGAATGCAACAATATTTGTTTCATCTTGCTGTGATGTTCTCAGTAAAATGTCATAAGCTAAAATCTATGAATTTAAAATCTTAGAACAGTAATATTTTACACACTCATAAGCCTCCATTTCTGATGAAAAAACACAAATGTGAAAAAATGGTGGATATAGCATTTTGTGTATAAACTCTTCATAAATTCTTTAAAAAATTGTCATCTCACCTCTTAGATTTGGTGCCATGTTCCCCAGAGACACTCCTTTTCGAGGCAGGGCCCCCCTCCTCTCTCTCCCCAGAGAGACTCATTTTAGAGACAGGACCCCCCTCCTCTCTCTCCCCAGAGAGACTCATTTTAGAGACAGGACCCCTGTAAACAGAGATCCAGCATGTTGGTTGTGGTTAACACAGTGACAACTAAACAGAGATCCAGCATGTTGGTTGTGGTTAACACAGTGACAACTAAACAGAGATCCAGCATGTTGGTTGTGGTTAACACAGTGACAACTAAACAGAGATCCAGCATGTTGGTTGTGGTTAACACAGTGACAACTAAACAGAGATCCAGCATGTTGGTTGTGGTTAACACAGTAACAACTAAACAGAGATCCAGCATGTTGGTTGTGGTCAACACAGTAACAACTAAACAGAGATCCAGCATGTTGGTTGTGGTTAACACAGTGACAACTAAACAAAGATCCAGCATGTTGGTTGTGGTTAACACAGTGACAACTAAACAGAGATCCAGCATGTTGGTTGTGGTCAACACAGTGACAACTAAACAGAGATCCAGCATGTTGGTTGTGGTTAACACAGTGACAACTAAACAGAGATCCAGCATGTTGGTTGTGGTTAACACAGTGACAACTAAACAGAGATCCAGCATGTTGGTTGTGGTTAACACAGTGACAACTAAACAGAGATCCAGCATGTTGGTTGTGGTTAACACAGTGACAACTAAACAGAGATCCAGCATGTTGGTTGTGGTCAACACAGTGACGTCCTAAACAGAGATCCAACATGTTGGTTGTGGTTAACACAGTGACAACTAAACAGAGATCCAGCATGTTGGTTGTGGTTAACACAGTGACAACTAAACAGAGATCCAGCATGTTGGTTGTGGTTAACACAGTGACAACTAAACATAGATCCAGCATGTTGGTTGTGGTTAACACAGTGACAACTAAACAGAGATCCAGCATGTTGGTTGTGGTTAACACAGTGACAACTAAACAGAGATCCAGCATGTTGGTTGTGGTTAACACAGTGACAACTAAACAGAGATCCAGCATGTTGGTTGTGGTTAACACAGTGACAACTAAACAGAGATCCAGCATGTTGGTTGTGGTCAACACAGTGACAACTAAACAGAGATCCAGCATGTTGGTTGTGGTTAACACAGTGACAACTAAACAGAGATCCAGCATGTTGGTTGTGGTTAACACAGTGACAACTAAACAGAGATCCAGCATGTTGGTTGTGGTTAACACAGTGACAACTAAACAGAGATCCAGCATGTTGGTTGTGGTCAACACAGTAACAACTAAACAGAGATCCAGCATGTTGGTTGTGGTTAACACAGTGACAACTAAACAGAGATCCAGCATGTTGATTGTGGTTAACACAGTGACAACTAGTTCTTGACTGTCAATTGTTCTCATTTATTCATTATCTCTTAGAGAAATAAAACATTTACTAACAGACATAGAAACAGTCAGGTGATTTAATGCATCACATGAACATGTAGTTGTGACATTTCATCTCCATGGTAACTGTCAATAATAATAATAAGTCACTGTTTGTTAAGGTAGTTATAGACAGAACAGCAACAATAATAATAATAATAATAATAATAATAAGTCTCTGTTTGTTAAGGTAGTTATAGACAGTACAGCAACAATAATAATAATAACTATAATAATATTAATAATAATAATAAGTCACTGTTTGTTAAGGTAGTTATAGACAGAACAACAACAATAATAATAATCATAATAATAATAAGTCACTGTTTGTTAAGGTAGTTATAGACAGAACAACAACAATACCAATAACAATAATAATAATAATAATAATAATAATAATAAGTCACTGTTTGTTAAGGTAGTTATAGACAGAACAGCAACAATAATAATAATAATAATAATAATAAGTCACTGTTTGTTAAGGTAGTTATAGACAGAACAACAACAATAATAATAATAATGATAATAACAACAATAATAATAATAATAATAATAATAATAATAATAATAATAAGTCACTGTTTGTTAAGGTAGTTATAGACAGAACAACAACAATAATAATAATAATAATAATAAGTCACTGTTTGTTAAGGTAGTTATAGACAGTACAGCAACAATAATAATAATAATGATAATAATAATAATAAGTCACTGTTTGTTAAGGTAGTTATAGACAGAACAACAACAATAATAGTAATAATAATAATAATAAGTCACTGTTTGTTAAGGTAGTTATAGACAGTACAGCAACAATAATAATAATAATAATAATAAGTCACTGTTTGTTAAGGTAGTTATAGACAGTACAGCAACAATAATAATAATAATAATAAGAATAAGTCACTGTTTGTTAAGGTAGTTATAGACAGAACAACAACAATAATAATAATAATAATAATAATAAGTCACTGTTTGTTAAGGTAGTTATAGACAGTACAGCAACAATAACAATAATAATAATAATAATATTAATAATAATAATAAGTCACTGTTTGTTAAGGTAGTTATAGACAGTACAACAACAATAATAATAATAATAATAATAAGTAGGACAGAGAATGTACTGTATATAACCTACATATCATAGATGACCAGTCTAAACCTGTTCAGATCAGTTCACATAATGTTATAGTCCAGTAGCAGGACAGAGAATGTACTGTATATAACCTACATATCATAGATGACCAGTCTAAACCTGTTCAGATCAACATAATGTTATAGTCCTACCAGTAGCAGGACAGAGAATGTACTGTATATAACCTACATATCATAGATGACCAGTCTAAACCTGTTCAGATCAGTTCACATAAACTATCAGTAGCAGGACTGACCACCTACAAATCAGTTTTCAGTCTAAATACCAGAGCATGTTGCCTAGACCTGATATGTTCACAACATTTCCTACAGAGACCTTCAGGTCTGTCAGCATGATAAAGGATCATATCTCAAGCTTTGTCTGACCACAACCTAACTTTATAATAGTTATATTTAGCCTACAGTAGACTTACCAGTCTGCCCGTCTTTCCTTCAAATCAACACATTTATCCCACTTCTAATGTTGTTGACAAATGTTTGCGATAGTTTCAACAGCCGTTTTGAAACTGCGTAGGCTTCAAACACGCTTTTAATTTCCTATGAGGAAATCACATAACTTCAGTCACGGGATGTGGACGACTGGTTTTCTTGCAGAGGAAGTAGCCTCTATTACAATCTCCAAAAGCCTTTTTAAATCTCAAATACAATACAAGTTTAAAATTAACTGCATTGCAGCAACGTTGTCCTGCAACAGGATGATCAAATTAAGATCCTACATTTGTACAGAGATTGTCTTTATCTGAATAAGGCAGTTTATTAAGTTATTAGCAATGATGGTGCAACTGTCAGCTGCTGTAAACCTCTGTGATTGGATGTTATGACCCCCATCTAAACAGTTTCTTTCCTTATGCTGTGGCCCTCAATAACTGGCCATCTGGCCCATAGAGACTAAAGGACTATGCTGCACACCGCAAAAAGCCATCTCTAAACTGGGGGAAGGAATTGGGAAGGCTGAAAGATAACAGTGAATATGACACATGGATGACGGTAGAAAGATAACAGTGAATATGAGACATGGGGGAATGTAGAAAGATAACAGTGAATATGAGACATGGGGGAAGGTAGAAAGATAACAGTGAATATGAGACATGGGGGAAGGTAGAAAGATAACAGTGAATATGAGACATGGGGGAAGGTAGAAAGATAACAGTGAATATGAGACATGGGGGAAGGTAGGAAGATAACAGTGAATATGAGACATGGGGGAAGGTAGGAAGATAACAGTGAATTTGACTGCATACATGTTTTCTCCTTCTTATAGTGTTCTTACAAAGCTGTGTTCTGTGGTTTATCAGCTGGTTTACTGAAACTGTCACGTCTCCTCCAGCTCCCCCCCCCCCCTCGCGCGTGAAGGCGCCAGGTTGCCCTGCATCACGCACTCCTATCATCCATTACGCACACCTGCTTTCCCTCGTCACGCACATCAGCGTTATTGGACTCACCTGGACTCCCTCATCACCTGGTTATTTCCTCCCCTATATTTGTCAGTTCCCTGCTCTGTTCCCTGCTGCTGTATTCATTGTTTTTGTCTGTTACTCGTTTTCTGACGCTGTTCCTGTCTCGTTCCATATTAAGTGTTTGACTCCCCGTACCTGCTTTTGTCTCTCCAGCGTCATCCCATGTGACAGAATCTCTGGTTAGTAGAAGGTGAAGACAATGAATGATCTCAGTTCCTTAAACTATTCAGCTTTAACCAGTATTGCCCATGTTGCCATGGAGACAAATGATGTGCCCAAAAAACTAATAACTTTCAGTCAACAGTCTCTTCTGTGTAGCTTCACTCCGTAGCCCACATACTAGTCTGTCTCTGATAATGTCATTTACAACACCATTCAACTCACAGTGTTCTGATAGTTTCTTTAATGCAGCAGCAAACATTGGTACAATTCAATAAAGATGAGACGGGAGACAGGAATCAGATCAACCATTTATCTGGAACGTGAACATCACAACACATACAAACCCCCATGATGCTCTGCGGCACAATTCCAATACACGGCAAATACATAATACATAAGTAAATGGACACTAAACAAAACTCAGAGGACTTTAAATGTTTAGTTATAGAAAGTAGGGCCATGGGATAGGGTCAGAAAGGTCAGTATGTTTGATAACTGGTTACAGAGGTGACATAACAAGCATAAGGTCCATTATAACACAGTGAAGTAGAGGTGGGAGATAAAAGCAGACATGGACAGTGAGCCGGTGTGAGGAGGTCAGGGGTCAAACACTAGATCAGGACAGGTAGAAATGGCAGGGCTGGAAATAGACAGAGACACATTCTGATCATGGCAAGACAAATCTCCTTCGCACAGAGAGGATCAGGCTGTTGATTGTGGCCTGTGGAATGTTGTCCCACTCCTCTTCACTGGCTGTGTGAAGTTGCTGGATATTGGTGGGAATTGGAACACGCTGTCGTACACGTCTATCCAGAGCATCCCAAACATGCTTAATGGGTGACATGTCTGGTGAGTACTCAGGCCATGGAAGAACATTTTTTTTCAGCTTCCAGGAATTGTGTTCAGCAACATCGGGCCCGTGCATTATCATGCTGTAACATGAGGTGATTGGTGTGGATGAATGGCACGACAATGGGATCTCATCACGGTATCTCTGTGCATTCAAATTGCCATCGATTAAATGCACTTGTGTTTGTTGTCCGAAGCTTATGCCCATTCCATAACCTCACCACCACCATAGGGCACTCTGTTCACAAAGTTGACATCAGCAAACCGCTCGCCCACATGATGCCGTACATGTGGTCTGCTTTTTTTAGGCCGGTTGGACGTACTGCCAAATTCTATAAACCAACGTTCAAGGTGATTTTGAGAAATTAGCTTTAAATTTTCTAGCAACATCTCTGTTGCACATTCCTGCAGTCAACATGCCAACTGCACAGTCCCTCAAAACAGAGACATCTCTGGTATTGTGTTATGTGAAAAAACTGCACATTTTAGAGTGGCCTTTTATTGCCCTCAGCACAAGGTGCACCTGTGTAATGATCATGCTGTTTAATCAGATTGTTGATATGCCACAGCCTGTCAGGTGGTGGATTATCTTGGCAAAGAACAAATGATCACTAACAGGGATGTAAAGACATTTGTGCACAACATTTGACAGAAATAAGCTTTTGTGTGTATGGAACATTTCTGGGATCTTTTATTTCAGCTCATGAAACATGGGACCAACACTTTACATGATGCCTTTATATTTTAATTCAGTGTATTTACAGGAATAAGCTGGCCCAAACTGGTGTGTGTGTGTCATGTGTGTGTTGGTCCAGTGTGTGTGTGTGTGTCTAGTGTGTGTGTGTGTGTGTGTGTGTGTGTGTGTGGGTCCAGTGTGTGTGTGTTTCCAGTGTGTGTGTGTGTCGGTCCAGTGTATGTGGGTCCAGTGTGTGTGTGTGTGTGTATGTGTGTGTGTGTGTGTGTGTGTGTGTGTGTGTGTGTGGTGTGAGAGAGAGTGTGTGTGTGTGTCCTGTGTGTCCACTTTGTGTGTGTATGTGTGTGTGTGTCCTGTGTGTGTGTGTGTGTGTGTGTGTGTGTGTGTGTGTGTGTGAGAGTGTGTGTGTGTGTGAGAGTGTGCGTGTGTGTGTCCTGTGTGTGTGTCCAGTTTGTGTGTCCAGTGTGTGTGTCCAGTGTGTGTGCCTGTCCGTGTGTGTGTGTGTGTGTGTCCAGTGTGTGTGTCCATTGTGTGTGTGTGTGTCCTGTATTTGTGTGTCCAGTGTGTGGGACCAGTGTGTGTGTGTGTGTGTGTGTGTGTGTGTGTGTGTGTGTGTGCCCTGTTTGTCCGGTGTGTCTGTGTGTGTCAAGAATGTGTGTGTCAGTGCGTGTGTGTGTGTTTCCAGTGTGTGCGTGTGTGCCCTGTTTGTCCGGTGTGTGTGTGTGTGTCAAGAATGTGTGTGTCAGTGTGTGTGTGTGTGTTTTTCTGTCCAGTGAGTGTGTGTGTGTCTCTGTCCAGTGTGCATGTGTGCCCTGTGTGTGTGTGTGGTCTGTGTGTGTGTGTGTGTGTGTGTGTGTGTGCCCTGTCTGTGTGTCCAGTGTGAATGTGTGTGTGTGTGTGTGTGTGTGTCGGTGTGTGTGTGTGTGTGTGTGTCCAGTGGGTGTGTGTGTGTGTGTGTCCACTGTGTGTGTCCTGTGTGTGTGTGTCCTGTGTGTGTGTGTGTCCTGTGTGTGTGCCCTGTGTGTGCGTGTGGTCTGTGTGTGAAGAGTCCCACATTTCTGAGGTTCGGCAGTGGCCTGAAGGTATGTTAGGTTCAGGAGTGGGTTGCTGAGGTCCGAGTCTGATGGTTTTCAGGGTGGGCCCCTGTGGCCCCCCTCCCAGCAGTGTCTGTATGGGATAGGACTGTAGTCAGAAGGTTTTCAGGGTGGGCCCCTGTGCCCCACCTCCCAGCAGTGTCTGTATGGGATAGGACTGTAGTCAGAAGGTTTTCAGGGTGGGCCCATATGGCCCCCCTCCCAGCAGTGTCTTCTCTCTTCAACTGCTGACCTCATCTGGAGTTGAGTTCCACATCCCTCATTGTCCTGGTACCATAGCAACTGGCCTGCCCTATCAGGAACTGAAACCAGACGTGACCCTTTGCCTCCTTCCTTAGAAATATGAATATTCACCAGTAACATGTTTGAACAGAATATGATCTTTCTGCACTTCCCCTTGTCTCACTCAGTAACTTTCCATCCCCAACGTTCCTCTTCACCCTTCACTGAGCCCTTAACATCTCCATGTATTATTCAGAATGTGATTCAGATTGTTGTGTAATTGTGAGTTGTAATGGAGTCCTTGTTCTCAATGGGACTGCTAAAACAGATAGATAAAGGTGTTAATAAATAAATGCATTCAGCACTAACAGCTCTGAGTGTCTTTCCATCCCCAAAGTTCCTCTTCACCCTTCACTGAGCCCCTTAACATCTCCATGTATTATTCAGAATGTGATTCAGATTGTTGTGTAATTGTGAGTTGTAATGGAGTCCTTGTTCTCAATGGGACTGCTAAAACAGATAGATAAAGGTGTTAATAAATAAATGCATTCAGCACTAACAGCTCTGAGTGTCTTTCCATCCCCAAAGTTCCTCTTCACCCTTCACTGAGCCCTTAACATCTCCATGTATTATTCAGAATGTGATTCAGATTGTTGTGTAATTGTGAGTTGTAATGGAGTCCTTGTTCTCAATGGGACTGCTAAAACAGATAGATAAAGGTGTTAATAAATAAATGCATTCAGCACTAACAGCTCTGAGTGTCTTTCCATCCCCAAAGTTCCTCTTCACCCTTCACTGAGCCCTTAACATCTCCATGTATTATTCAGAATGTGATTCAGATTGTTGTGTAATTGTGAGTTGTAATGGAGTCCTTGTTCTCAATGGGACTGCTAAAACAGATAGATAAAGGTGTTAATAAATAAATGCATTCAGCACTAACAGCTCTGAGTGTCTTTCCATCCCCAAAGTTCCTCTTCACCCTTCACTGAGCCCTTAACATCTCCATGTATTATTCAGTATGTGATTCAGATTGTTGTGTAATTGTGAGTTGTAATGGAGTCCTTGTTCTCAATGGGACTGCTAAAACAGATAGATAAAGGTGTTAATAAATAAATGCATTCAGCACTAACAGCTCTGAGTGTCTTTCCATCCCCAAAGTTCCTCTTCACCCTTCACTGAGCCCTTAACATCTCCATGTATTATTCAGTATGTGATTCAGATTGTTGTGTAATTGTGAGTTGTAATGGAGTCCTTGTTCTCAATGGGACTGCTAAAACAGATAGATAAAGGTGTTAATAAATAAATGCATTCAGCACTAACAGCTCTGAGTGTCTTTCCATCTCATCCCTGGTATGAATGAATGATTGTGATGTAATAAATATGTGTTGGTGCTGCAGGCCGTTGCTGCTCCTTGCAACATTGTAAGTTCAACATCATCTTTCTAAAATGTCACTTGCCAAATCTAACAGTAGCCTATCAGGAGCCTATCACTATCTAACAGGAGCCTATCACTATCTAACAGTAGCCTATCACTATCTAACAGTAGCCTATCACTATCTAACAGTAGCCTATCATTATCTAACAGGAGCCTATCACTATCTAACAGGAGCCTATCACTATCAAACAGTAGCCTATCACTATCTAACAGGAGCCTATCACTATCTAACAGTAGCCTATCACTATCTAACAGTAGCCTATCGCTATCTAACAGGAGCCTATCACTATCTAACAGTAGCCTATCACTATCTAACAGGAGCCTATCGCTATCTAACAGTGGCCTATCACTATCTAACAGTAGCCTATCACTATCTAACAGTAGCCTATCACTATCTAACAGGAGCCTATCACTATCTAACAGTAACCTATCACTATCTAACAGGAGCCTATCACTATCTAACAGTAACCTATCACTATCTAACAGTAGCCTATCACTATCTAACAGTAACCTATCACTATCTAACAGTAGCCTATCACTATCTAACAGTAGCCTATCACTATCTAACAGTAGCCTATCACTATCTAACAGTAGCCTATCACTATTTAACAGTAGCCTATCACTATCTAACAGTAGCCTATCACTATCTAACAGTAGCCTATCACTATCTAACAGTAGCCTATCACTATCTAACAGTAGCCTATCACTATCTAACAGTAGCCTATCACTATCTAACAGTAGCCTATCACTATCTAACAGGAGCCTATCACTATCTAACAGGAGCCTATCACTATCTAACAGTAGCCTATCACTATCTAACAGTAGCCTATCACTATCTAACAGTAGCCTATCACTATCTAACAGTAGCCTATCACTATCTAACAGTAGCCTATCACTATCTAACAGTAACCTATCACTCGTTTTTATGTTTAACTTTAAATCAGTTAACGGTGTATCAATGAAAATCTGATATAGAGTGGAATGTACTGTTGACCAACCCATATATTTCAGCAGGGAAGTGTTCCTCACACCATCATTTCAAATGGTAGGACATGTGTCCTGTTGAAGCTAACTGGCTGATGGTAGGACATGTGTCCTGTTGAAGCTAACTGGCTGATGGTAGGACATGTGTCCTGTTGAAGCTTACTGGCTGATGGTAGGACATGTGTCCTGTTGAAGCTAACTGGCTGATGGTAGGACATGTGTCCTGTTGAAGCTAACTGGCTGATGGTAGGACATGTGTCCTGTTGAAGCTTACTGGCTGATGGTAGGACATGTGTCCTGTTGAAGCTAACTGGCTGATGGTAGGACATGTGTCCTGTTGAAGCTAACTGGCTGATGAAGGACAATAACCTAGTATGCCTATTTACAGCAGCATATTTGTAACGGTTGTTGCTGTGTTGAATGGACCAAACTGCAGACGGAATGTGGATACTCATCTTTTTAATATATACGAGCAAAGCATCCACAGGAAAAACAATAACTACTAACTACAGGCTAACATGCTACGTACAAACAAAAGACTAGCAGTGTTAGCACAACCACCCACAAACCCAAGTGACAAACATACTCCTAAATATATGACTCCCAATCAGGAACAACGATCCCCAGCTGTTCCTGATCAGGAGTCACAAGACTAACACAGAAACAGACATACTAGACAACACATACAGACTTCTTCTGCCACGTCCTGACCAAAATACTACACCACTACTCCGCTCTGCTGGTCAGGACGTGAAAATATTATTTAATAGTTGTTATACCAAAATTAATTGATGTCAATTGAATAAAAAAATATATAATTTTACATGATAAAGTTCCCAAACTATAACCTACTAAGATAGGCACCTGGCACAATTCTGATTGGTACAGGTTATGAGTCACTTTTGTAGGCATCGTGATTTATGAGTAATGAGAAAACAATCAGCAAAAGCAAATACTTAGATTGAATATGTAGGCAAATTCCATAATCAGTGGACCTGCGTGAGGGGTGTCATGAAGAATGTGGCCGTTTTGAAGGGGCTGATACAGTGTTACCACTATTTAGGGTGTTATGAAGGGGCTGATACAGTGTTACCACTATTTAGGGTGTTATGAAGGGGCTGATACAGTGTTACCACTATTTAGGGTGTTTTGAAGGGGCTGATACAGTGTTACCACTATTTAGGGTGTTTTGAAGGGGCTGATACAGTGTTACCACTATTTAGGGTGTTATGAAGGGGCTGATACAGTGTTACCACTATTTAGGGTGTTATGAAGGGGCTGATACAGTGTTACCACTATTTAGGGTGTTATGAAGGGGCTGATACAGTGTTACCACTATTTAGGGTGTTATGAAGGGGCTGATACAGTGTTACCACTATTTAGGGTGTTTTGAAGGGGCTGATACAGTGTTACCACTATTTAGGGTGTTTTGAAGGGGCTGATACAGTGTTACCACTATTTAGGGTGTTATGAAGGGGCTGATACAGTGTTACCACTATTTAGGGTGTTATGAAGGGGCTGATACAGTGTTACCACTATTTAGGGTGTTATGAAGGGGCTGATACAGTGTTACCACTATTTAGGGTGTTATGAAGGGGCTGATACAGTGTTACCACTATTTAGGGTGTTTTGAAGGGGCTGATACAGTGTTACCACTATTTAGGGTGTTTTGAAGGGGCTCATACAGTGTTACCACTATTTAGGGTGTTATGAAGGGGCTGATACAGTGTTACCACTATTTAGGGTGTTATGAAGGGGCTGATAGAGGGGCGGAGGTAGCTTGTTGGAGTGAACGGCTGTGTGTGAGAGGCTACTGCAACCTTTTTGCAAAATAATCTAACTTAACCTACTTTATAGCACTTTTTACAACAAACGTTTCTTTCTAATACAATATTGTAACTTTCTATGTGAAAATGCCGAGTAATAAGCGACCAAAGGACAATAAATCCACTTCGGAGGACTACTCCCCGCCAAACAACGAGACAGACATGACGGAAGGCACAGGTAACAACGTGACACTTACAGAACTTACCCGGGCTTTGGGAGAACTACGTGTTGCTATAGCTGAGGATCTTATTAAGGCTACTATTGCTGAACTGGACACTAAAATTGAGAGCACCATTCGAACGGTCGCCTCGCAGGGCCAGAGTATTGTGGACCTTGAGAAAGCTTCTGAATTCAACGCTGGTAGGATCGACGAGTTGGAGAAGCTATGCACGTCATTGCAGGATAGTGTGCAGAGGCTTTCTGTGAAAGTGGTCGACCAGGAGGGCCGATCCAGACGTCATAACCTTCGCGTTGTTGGTCTGGCAGAGGGGGTGGAGGCTGGCTCTCGCCCCACCGACTTCTTCGCCAAGATATTGAAGGATGCAATGGGATCGGATGTTTTGGCTTCAGATCCCCAACGACAGGGCCAACGTCCTCGCCCAGTAATCATCTGTTGTCACAGTTTCAAGACCAAGGATCTTATCCTGTGCGAGGCTCGAATGAGGGGTAACCTGTTACATAAAGGGCACCCCTTCCGTGTCTATAAGGATTATTCGCCCGGTGTGGCAAAGCACCGCGCCGGCTACAGAGATGTCATGACCAAACTCTACAAACTCCATCTTCGCCCAGCAAGACTAAGAATTACCCCGCCTTCCGGAGAGAAGATTTGGCTCTCCTCGGTTTTGGACGCAGAGAAGTTTATCCGGGAATATATGCCAATCCCCCGTACAGGTTAGAGTGCCTTGTCATTGTGTGTTAGGGTCTGCTCATGGACTCGAACCCATCCATAACGGGTGAAACCGTACTAAACGGTCTCAACAAGGCCTGCCGAATATGTAACACGCTGAGCTGACCAATGGAGGGCGGACAGAGCTCTCATTTAACGTTAATTTCACTTTAATTCTGACTGGGTTCAGGGTGATGCCTGTTTGGGAGGCCTTCCAGGTCTGATCATTGACACTTTCGGATGGATATACTTATATTCCCCCATTTTTGTTTTGTTTCGTTATTTACTTTTCAATTCTTACATTATTCCTATTCAGCATCTCTGTCCCGGTCCACTTCAGCATACCTGTCCCGGTCCACTTCAGCATACCTGTCCCGGTCCACTTCAGCATCTCTGTCCCGGTCCACTTCAGCATACCTGTCCCGGTCCACTTCAGCATACCTGTTCCTATTACCATACCAGTTATTTATTGCTTGCGGGGGTCTGGGGGTGATGGCTGGGAAGGGGCAGACGCAGACACCTGGATAGCAAGTTGATGTTTTGTGCTGTTCTGCCTTTGTCATAGCCTGGCCCGCTCTCACGATTAGATTCCCACCAGCCCTCCGTGGTGCTTGTGTCTGTGTAGGTGTGTGATTAGATTCCCACCAGACCTCCGTGGTGCTTGTGTCTGTGTAGGTGTGCGTACATATAATTACTATTTGTACTTTATTATTATTTTCTCTTAGCATTTTAGTATTAGGTATGTGTATATTTTAAATTAGTGTAGATTACTATTAAGGGGTGTGTATGTAGATGTGTGTGTGTGTATCTGTATATATATATATATATTATTATTATTATTTTTTTCTCCAAATATTTATAAGTATATGTTTTTGGATGTGTGTGTATACATGTGTATGTATGTGTACGTAGATGTGTATGTGCCTAAATGTATGTGTGTGTGTGTATGCACGTGTGTACGTATGTGGGTATGCGTGTATGTACTTGCGCGTGCGTGTGTGTGTGTAGGTAGGTATATGCGCATGTGTGTGTATGTAGGTATGCACATGTGTGTATATGTGGATATGTGTGCATGTGTGCACATGTGTATGTATGTATGTATGTATGTATATGTACATGTGTATGTATGTGTGTGTTTGTATGTGTGTGTGTGTATGGATGTGTGTATATGTGTATTTGTATGTATATATGTGTGTATGTATGTATATAGATCACTATTGTTTTTTAATTACTTAAAAAAAAAAAAAAATGTAATTGAATTTCTTTATTTTTTTTACATTTGATTGGGGGGTACGTTCAATTTATCGAAATCCTTGTTCCCATCTCCTAACCCACAATATGTAATTGTACTGCTGTCTATGTCGGTTGCTGATGGTTTATGTTTAGACCGGCACTGCTTAACAGTGTAATCTTGTGATGCTATATCTTGCTTATCTCAGGGATTGACCCAAGATGAAGTTTAAGTGCACAATATGTTTAAGTTGCAACTTATTCTGTTTAGGTTTATTAGATGCTAATTGAACACTTTATTCGCGGGAGCCTCCTCAGTTCAGATGTTAGTAGAAGTTCTAGGATAATGAGAGGTGAACGTATAGTTGGGATTTTATTTTTGTTTTACCTCTTGATCGAGGTCGCACCGTGCTTTTTTGGCATCGGCCAGACAATGTGTTTATTATTTTTATTTTCATGTTTTTTTCTCTCCTTTTTGTGTATGCCTGTTAAATGTGGGTTGATGGGAGGGGTAAATGTTGGGGAAAGTAGGGGAACAGGGTGGAGAGTAAAGGTGCTTGCAGGGGGGGAGGGGTGGGTTGGATACTGCTCGGGTGTAGGTGCTACATATGCTGATCGTGATGGTTTGGTGCGCCTTCTTACCTTTTTAGTAACTTACATGCTATGCAGGCCACCGTAGGAACTACAAATGAGAGGAGGGCGGGGCTTACATTCACTTCCTGGAATGTCAAGGGTTTAAATGAACCAATTAAGAAGGCAAGGTCCTAGCCCACTTGAAAGCACTCTCGTCTGATATTATATTTTTGCAAGAAACCAATCTGAAAAACAATTCTCATAACAGACTTAAATGTAAGTGGGTGGGGCAAGTGTATCACTCTAACTTCTCTGCCAAAACGAGAGGCACAGCGATTCTGGTACGGAAAGGAATTCCCTTTCAACATAAAACCACTATTGTGGACAAAGAGGGTCGTTATGTGATCGTAATAGAAGAGATCCACTCTACTTCTGTAACTCTACTAAATATCTATGGGCCAAACATTGATAACCCCTCTTTTTTCAAAAGAGTCCTTGCCCTGATTACAGATATCTCCCATACTAACCTGGTCATTGGAGGGGACCTCAACTGTGTACTAGACCAATATTTGGATAGATCCTCTACCCGGCGAACCCCTACCTCCTATTCAAGCGAATTCTTAAATACCTACATAAAAAATTCGAACTTATTTGATATATGGAGGATCTCTAACCCTACGGGTAGGGAATACTCCTTCTACTCTCATGATATATGGAGGATCTCTAACCCTACGGGTAGGGAATACTCCTTCTACTCTCATGATATATGGAGGATCTCTAACCCTACGGGTAGGGAATACTCCTTCTACTCTCATGATATATGGAGGATCTGTAACCCTACGGGTAGGGAATACTCCTTTTACTCTCATGATATATGGAGGATCTGTAACCCTACGGGTAGGGAATACTCCTTTTACTCTCATGATATATGGAGGATCTCTAACCCTACGGGTAGGGAATACTCCTTCTACTCTCATGATATATGGAGGATCTGTAACCCTACGGGTAGGGAATACTCCTTTTACTCTCATGATATATGGAGGATCTGTAACCCTACGGGTAGGGAATACTCCTTCTACTCTCATGATATATGGAGGATCTGTAACCCTACGGGTAGGGAATACTCCTTCTACTCTCATGATATATGGAGGATCTCTAACCCTACGGGTAGGGAATACTCCTTTTACTCTCATGATATATGGAGGATCTCTAACCCTACGGGTAGGGAATACTCCTTTTACTCTCATGATATATGGAGGATCTGTAACCCTACGGGTAGGGAATACTCCTTTTACTCTCATGATATATGGAGGATCTGTAACCCTACGGGTAGGGAATACTCCTTCTACTCTCATGATATATGGAGGATCTGTAACCCTACGGGTAGGGAATACTCCTTTTACTCTCATGATATATGGAGGATCTCTAACCCTACGGGTAGGGAATACTCCTTTTACTCTCATGATATATGGAGGATCTGTAACCCTACGGGTAGGGAATACTCCTTTTACTCTCATGATATATGGAGGATCTGTAACCCTACGGGTAGGGAATACTCCTTCTACTCTCATGATATATGGAGGATCTCTAACCCTACGGGTAGGGAATACTCCTTCTACTCTCATGATATATGGAGGATCTCTAACCCTACGGGTAGGGAATACTCCTTCTACTCTCATGATATATGGAGGATCTCTAACCCTACGGGTAGGGAATACTCCTTCTACTCTCATGATATATGGAGGATCTCTAACCCTACGGGTAGGGAATACTCCTTTTACTCTCATGATATATGGAGGATCTGTAACCCTACGGGTAGGGAATACTCCTTTTACTCTCATGATATATGGAGGATCTCTAACCCTACGGGTAGGGAATACTCCTTTTACTCTCATGTTCACAATGTTTATACTCGAATTGATTACTTTTTGGTTGATGCTAAACTACTCCCCTATACCTGTAATGTATCATGATATTATAATCTCTGACCACAGTCCACTCACCTTCTCCCTGAGATTGGGTGACATCGTACCAAACGAGAGGGTCTGGAGGTTGAATCCTCAGCTCCTCACAGAACCAACATTCTGTGAACATCTTAAAGACCAAATTACATTTTTCTTTGATACCAACGACAACACAGAGACTTCCCCAGCATTACTGTGGGAAACGCTGAAGGCTTATTTGAGAGGCTGTATCATCTCCTTTCAGACTGCCAGGAGTAGGCAAAACAGAAGAGAATTGGTAGAACTGGAGGGACAAATTCACTTACTGGATAGGGAGAATGCTAGACACCCATCTAGGGAGAAACATAAAACAATTGTCTTTAAAATTTAAATACAATCAGATCCTCTCTGCTAAAATTGCTAAATCTTTTCTCTATGCTAAGCAAAAATATTTTGAGTTTGGTGACAAACCACACAAACTACTCGCCAGACAACTTCGTAAGAATGTGAGTGACCGAATGATTCACAAAGTTAAATCTGCATCTGGGGAATTACTCTCTTCCCCCAAAGACATAAATGACAGATTCCGTCAGTTTTATGAGACTTCATATACATCTAAAGCGGATCCTAACCCCTTAATTATGCAAACCTTTTTGGAGGACTGTAATCTTCCTGCCCTGAACCAGGAAGACTCTAACTTCCTGAATAAGGAAATATCTCTTGAAGAAAATAGAGAAACAATAAAATCTCTAAAGAGTGGCAAGACCCCGGGCCCAGATGGATACCCTGGTGAATTCTACAAAACATTCAGCAACATGCTCTCTCCCTACCTACACAAAATGTTGGTTCAGGCCAACGAGAATGGAGCGCTCCCATCCACTTTGGATGAGGTGTTTATTACAGTTATACATAAGAAGGCTAAGGATCCGGAAGAGGTAGGGTCATACAGACCAATATCCCTCCTTAATACAGACCAAAAGATTTTAGCAAAAACTTTGGCTAACAGGCTTAGCACTTTAATTGGCAAATTGGTCCATTCGGACCAGACCGGCTTTATCCCTAACAGAAACTCATTCTTCAATCTCAGGCGCCTATTCAACATTATGTATTCTCAGAGGTTACCTAACGTGGACCTAGCCGTTATATCTCTTGACGCCGAAAAGGCCTTTGACCAAGTTGAGTGGCCCAATCTATTCAAGGTCCTACAGAAATGTAATATTGGAGATGGGTTCATAAAGTGGATCCAGCTTTTACATAGGAACTCCTGTGCGAGAATACTCACTAACCAATCATTGTCGCCCCGATTTAACCTTTACAGAGGGACAAGGCAGGGTTGTGCGCTGTCGCCTATGCTCTTCGCCCTAATTATTGAACCTCTCCCTCAAGCGATCAGATCTCATGCAGCAATACACGGCTATAATACTAAAGATACTCTAAATAAAATTTCCCTATACGCAGATGACATTCTCCTCTATGTAACAGAACCCCAAGATAGTATTCCAGTTATTCTGGAGGTGATTAATTTGTTTGGTAACTTCTCAGGATACAGAATAAAATGGAACAAAAGGGCCTTCCCTGTAGCTCAGTTGGTAGAGCATGGTATTTGCAACGCCAGGGTTGTGGGTTCGATTCCCACGGGGGGCCAGCACAGAAAAAAATGTATGAAATTGTATGAAATGTATGCATTCACTACTGTAAGTCGCTCTGGATAAGAGCGTCTGCTAAATGACTAAAATGTAAATGTAAAATGTGAATTAATGCCCATACGGTTGCAAAACACCTCCTGGCTAGAACATCTTCCAGTTAAGCTATCTTCAGATACATTTACCTACCTTGGAATTGTAGTTACCAAACAATACTCCTTACTATTTAAAGAGAATTTCCCCTCTCTGATGCAAAAACTTAAGGCAAACATACAATTTTGGAGAACTCTCCCAATTTCTCTGCTCGGAAGAATTAATGCCATTAAAATGGTCTTCCTCCCACAACTGCTCTACCTATACCAGAACATCCCAGTATTCATACCTAAATCCTTTCATAAACAACTGGACTCTATTATCAATCCTTTCATCCTTAAGGTTCCGGTTTGGAGCGAGCAGTCGCACTACGCTTCACTCCGCAGGTAATGTTGCACTTCACTACATTACAGCGGTTTGGTTTGTTTGATCCGAGCAATTCTTTTCTTTTCTTAGCTAGCTACATAGCCGTCTTTGTATCAAAGATAATCGTGTAGCTTAGAGTAATTATCGAAGTTAGCTATCTTCGTCCTCCTAACGTAGTCATCACTGCTAGCTAGCTAGTCAACACTTCTAGCTAGCCAACCAGCCAACTTCCACCGACTAGCTGCACTATCTATTACATTACAACGGAACGACTTGACTAGTGTAGTGTTAGTGAGCCAGCTACTTAGTTGTCTTTGCATCTAAGATAATTGTGTAGTTTAGAGTAATTATTAGTAAGTAGCCAGCCGCGACGCCAGACGTAGTCAACACACCTAGTCATCATTAATCCACTGCTAGCTAGCTAGCAAACAGCTAGCCAACCGTTACCGACTAGCAGCGCTGTTGATACCAATACTTTACTACGGAACGATTTGACTAGTGCAGTGTTGGCTAGCTAGCTACATAGTTGTCTTTGTCATAGCTTGATAATTGTGTAGTTTAGTAATTACCGAGGTTAGCTAGCCAGCTATTGCCGTCCCCCGCGACGCCATTTTTCCAAACCCAGCCAACTAGTAACACTGTAGAAACTAAAATACATTACAAAGGAACGTCTTGATTAGTGTTATGTTAGCTAGCTACAAAGTTGCTTTTGTATCATGACAAGGTGTAGTACTGAAACTATCGAGGTCACCTAGCCAGCTACACCTAGCCAGCTACACGGTCAAACAAAGTCAACAACGCAGCCACTGCTAGCTAGCCTACTCCACCAGTCAGCAGTACTGTATCATTTTCGTCATTTTAGTCAATAGATTTTTTGCAACGTAAGCTTAACTTTCTGAACATTCGAGACGTGTAGTCCACTTGTCATTCCAATCTCCTTTGCATTAGCGTAGCCTCTTCTGTAGCTTGTCAACTATGTGTCTGTCTATCCCTGTTCTCTCCCCTCTGCACAGGCCATACAAACGCTTCACACCGCGTGGCCGCTGCCACTCTAACCTGGTGGTCCCAGCGCGCACGACCCACGTGGAGTTCCAGGTCTCCGGCAGCCTCTGGAACTGCCGGTCTGCGCCCAACAAGGCTGAGTTCATCTCAGCCTATGCTACCCTCCAGTCCCTAGACTTCCTGGCGCTGACGGAAACATGGATCACCACAGATAACACTGCTACTCCTACTGCTCTCTCCTCGTCTGGCCACGTGTTCTCGCATACCCCTAGAGCATCGAGCCAGCGGGGTGGTGGCACTGGAATCCTCATCTCTCCCAAGTGGACATTCTCTCTTTCTCCCCTGACCCATCTGTCTATCTCCTCATTTGAATTCCATGCTGTCACAGTTACCAGCCCTTTCAAGCTTAACATCCTCATCATTTATCGCCCTCCAGGTTCCCTTGGAGAGTTCATCAATGAGCTTGACGCCTTGATAAGTTCCTTCCCTGAGGATGGCTCACCTCTCACAGTTCTGGGTGACTTTAACCTCCCCACGTCTACCTTCGACTCATTCCTCTCTGCCTCCTTCTTTCCACTCCTCTCCTCTTTTGACCTCACCCTCTCACCTTCCCCCCCTACTCACAAGGCAGGCAATACGCTTGACCTCATCTTTACTAGATGCTGTTCTTCCACTAATCTCATTGCAACTCCTCTCCAAGTCTCCGACCACTACCTTGTATCCTTTTCCCTCTCGCTCTCATCAAAAACTTCTCACTCTGCCCCTACTCGGATGGTATTGCGCCGTCCCAACCGTCGCTCTCTCTCTCCTGCTACTCTCTCCTCTTCCATCCTATCATCTCTTCCCTCTGCTCAAACCTTCTCCAACCTATCTCCTGATTTTGCCTCCTCAACCCTCCTCTCCTCCCTCTCTGCATCCTTTGATTTTCTCTGTCCCCTATCCTCCAGGCCGGCTCGGTCCTCCCCTCCTGCTCCGTGGCTCGACGACTCACTGCGAGCTCACAGAACAGGGCTCCGGGCAGCCGAGCGGAAATGGAGGAAAACTCGCCTCCCTGCGGACCTCGCATCCTCTCACTCCCTCCTCTCTACATTTTCCTCTTCTGTCTCTGCTGCTAAAGCCACTTTCTACCACTCTAAATTCCAAGCATCTGCCTCTAACCCTAGGAAGCTTTTTGCTACCTTCTCCTCCCTCCTGAATCCTCCTCCCCCTCCCCCCCCCCCTCCTCCCTCACTGCGGATGACTTCGTCAACCATTTTGAAAAGAAGGTTGACGACATCCGATCCTCGTTTGCTAAGTCAAGCGACACCGCTGGTCCTGCTCACACTGCCCTACCCTGTGCTTTGACCTCTTTCTCCCCTCTCTCTCCAGATGAAATCTCGCGTCTTGTGACGGCCGGCCGCCCAACAACCTGCCCACTTGACCCTATCCCCTCCTCTCTTCTCCAGACCATTTCCGGAGACCTTCTCCCCTACCTCACCTCGCTCATCAACTCATCCTTGACCGCTGGCTACGTCCCTTCCATCTTCAAGAGAGCGAGAGTTGCACCCCTTCTGAAAAAACCTACACTCGATCCCTCCGATGTCAACAACTACAGACCAGTATCCCTTCTTTCTTTTCTCTCCAAAACTCTTGAACGTGCCGTCCTTGGCCAGCTCTCCTGCTATCTCTCTCAGAACGACCTTCTTGATCCTAATCAGTCAGGTTTCAAGACTGGGCATTCAACTGAGACTGCTCTTCTCTGTGTCACAGAGGCTCTCCGCACTGCTAAAGCTAACTCTCTCTCCTCTGCTCTCATCCTTCTAGACCTATCTGCTGCCTTTGATACTGTGAACCATCAGATCCTCCTCTCCACCCTCTCCGAGCTGGGCATCTCCGGCGCGGCCCACGCTTGGATTGCGTCCTACCTGACAGGTCGCTCCTACCAGGTGGCGTGGCGAGAAGCTGTCTCCGCACCACGTGCTCTCACCACTGGTGTCCCCCAGGGCTCTGTTCTAGGCCCTCTCCTATTCTCGCTATACACCAAGTCACTTGGCTCTGTCATATCCTCACATGGTCTCTCCTATCATTGCTATGCAGACGACACACAATTAATCTTCTCCTTTCCCCCTTCTGACAACCAGGTGGCGAATCGCATCTCTGCATGTCTGGCAGACATATCAGTGTGGATGACGGATCACCACCTCAAGCTGAACCTCGGCAAGACGGAGCTGCTCTTCCTCCCGGGGAAGGACTGCCCGTTCCATGATCTCGCCATCACGGTTGACAACTCCCTTGTGTCCTCCTCCCAGAGTGCTAAGAACCTTGGCGTGATCCTGGACAACACCCTGTCGTTCTCCACTAACATCAAGGCGGTGACCCGATCCTGTAGGTTCATGCTCTACAACATTCGCAGAGTACGACCCTGCCTCACACAGGAAGCGGCGCAGGTCCTAATCCAGGCACTTGTCATCTCCCGTCTGGATTACTGCAACTCGCTGTTGGCTGGGCTCCCTGCCTGTGCCATCAAACCCCTACAACTCATCCAGAACGCCGCAGCCCGTCTGGTGTTCAACCTTCCCAAGTTCTCTCACGTCACCCCGCTCCTCCGCTCTCTCCACTGGCTTCCAGTTGAAGCTCGCATCCGCTACAAGACCATGGTGCTTGCCTACGGAGCTGTGAGGGGAACGGCACCTCCGTACCTTCAGGCTCTGATCAGGCCCTACACCCAAACAAGGGCACTGCGTTCATCCACCTCTGGCCTGCTCGCCTCCCTACCTCTGAGGAAGCACAGTTCCTGCTCAGCCCAGTCAAAACTGTTCGCCGCTCTGGCACCCCAATGGTGGAACAATCTCCCTCACGATGCCAGGACAGCGGAGTCAATCACCACCTTCCGGAGACACCTGAAACCCCACCTCTTTAAGGAATACCTGGGATAGGATAAAGTAATACTTCTAACCCCCCCCCCTTTAAAGGATTTAGATGCACTATTGTAAAGTGTTTGTTCTACTGGATATTATAGGTGAATGCACCAATTTGTAAGTCGCTCTGGATAAGAGCGTCTGCTAAATGACTTAAATGTAAATGTAAATCTGGGATTATAAAACACACATGATAGGTAAAAAACACCTCTGTAAATCCAAGATGGAAGGAGGATTGTCTCTCCCAAACTTTATATTTTACTACTGGGCCGCCAACCTCCGCGCTGTTACGTTTTTGCTGGATGACGCACACCCGCCACCCAGCTGGCTTAGTATGGAGCGAGAGGAGTGCCACCCCTTCTCTATTGGTGCTGTGATTTTGTCACCTGTCAAGCTGGAGATGTCACTTTACCGTAACAATCCTATTATACATAGCACAGTCCAAATCTGGAAGCAAATTAAAGTCCACTTTGAGCTTAGACCAATATCATTCATGCTTCCTGTTGCCAGGAATCCCTCCTTTGCCCCCTCTAACCTTGATAACACCTTTGAGCGTTGGGGAGAGTTGGGGATAAGTACCATAGGGGATTTATATATAGGGGGGACCTTTGCTTCCTTTGAATCGCTGAGGGAAACTTAATCTTCCCAGAAGTAACTTTATCAGATACCTACAAATTAGAGACTATGTTAGAAAACACCTCCCAACATTTGGGAATGCTAAACCTTCCATGTTTGACGGATGCATAAAAATATGCCCCACCTCAGACAAACTGATATCTTGTATATATGACGCTTTTCAATCTGTTAGCGCACCGTCTACTGATGCCCTTAAGGCAAAATGGGAGGAAGAACTAGGGACTGATATTTCGGTGGCAGACTGGGAGGACAGCTTGGAGTATATCCACACCTGCTCCGTTAACTCCAGACATCATCTCATACAATTCAAGGTATTACACAGATTACACTACTCCAAAACCAAACTGCATAGGATATTTCCTGGTACATCCCCTATGTGTGATAAATGCCAGACTGAGCAGGGTACACTACTCCACTGCTTTGCCCTATGCTCTAACTTGTATGGGTATTGGTGTGGAATTTTTGGGGTCCTCTGGAGACTTCAATAGACCCAGACCCGCTTCTGATAATCCTGGGAGTGTCCGATTCCCTAAACGGATTAACCAACTCCCAAAAACAACTCATCTCTTAGTCTCATTTCGGCAAAAAAATTAATCTTGTTGTTTTGGAAAAAGAGGGAAGCGCCCTCTACCAAATTATGGCTCAGCGAATTGGCAAACACTGTACACTTAGAAAGAATTAGATATATTCTGAACAATAAATTATCAACATTTGATCAAATCTGGCAGCCTTTCTTTCCTCTCTTACTTGGACCAGGAGGCGCTGTGAATTTGCACTTTTTAACGCACTCTCAATTGTCATATGGTAATCTACCTTTGGGCAGCATGTGCTGGCCCCGCCACCCGAGCAGTTGGGAGGGGAATAGGGTGGAATAAGGGGGGGATAAAGGGGGGTATAAGTGGGGGGGGTTACATCGACCCTTTTTTCTTTCTACCTGTCCTTGTTTTGTATGTCTTGTTTTGTAATATTTGTTTTGTGCCCAGAACTCTGGGTCTTTTGGTTAATGTCTGTTCTCTTATGTTTAGATAAGAACTGTAAACTTGTCTTTTATACCTATACACCATTCTTGTGTATGTGTTCAATAAAAAATATTTGAAAAAAAAAAATCAATTGCGAATGACAATAGTTCCATAAAGTATTTCAGTAAAAGATTTCCAGCTCTCGCCCTTTCGATAAACACTCGCCATAAAAGGGAAAAATGTAATGCTCTGATCCAGTAGAAATGTCATAAAATACCTGATTACTTCTTATCCTTTGCACAAATAGCCTACAGCTGTGTCTGTCCCGAACTCACAGGCACGGGAAACTGAGGGCCCAGAATATTTTATACAATGTTGCAAGCTTGCTATCTCGAGTTTCGGGCCGACCCAGTTGATATGTTTCAAGTTCGTTGTAGACAGTCCATGTGCAGCCAATGTGATTTTTAGGATATTTATTTTTTAACTGCAGAATGCAATGTTTTTATTATTTATTTAACTTTTATTTGTTGGCTTTATGTAGGCTATTTTTTTTTACATAGTTGGCAATGGCAATAACAGTTACTTTTAGATTTGTATAATTTTCATTTAGATTGTCTGTGATTAATCTACATTCTATGATTTTGAAATATTATTATCAATGAAATGAAACTGTTCCACAAAAATGTGCATATGAAAATCATAACTGGCACACAGATTGGTAGAAATGGTCAGATAAATTGGCACTCCAAATGGAAAAGGTTGCTGACCGCTGGTGTAGCCCATTACCGGAAACTACAGAATTTCTCTCTCTTCTGGTTAGGTTATCTTGATCTCTGGCTCCCTCCAGTCATTTGTGTGTCTTATTTAATCAAACAGCTTAAAGCATCAGACCAGTTCAGTACATACAGTTGATTTTATTAAAACACATGGAGCGATTGGTAGAAAGAACAGATGACTCTTGGTTGACCAAGATGTATTTTAGTTGGGGACAGCACTAGAACATGATTTTGGGGCTCCCGAGTGGCACAGCGGTCTAAGACACTGCATCTCAGTGCTAGAGGCGTCACTACAGGCTGTATCACAACCGGCCGTGATTGGGAGTCCCATAGGGTGGTGCACAATTGGCCCAGCGTCGTCCGGGGTAGGCAGTCATTGTAAATAAGAATTTGTTCTTAACTGACTTGCCTAGTTAAATAAAGGTTACATTTAAATAAATAAAAAGTGTTTAATGACAAACCAGTTTTTACAAATCCATCAAGGCACCAACTTTGAGAAGGGTTTAAAACAAAGGTTTCAAACCAATTCATGAATGTAATTGAATCTAGGTATGTCTTGCCTTTAATGTAAGGGCATGAAAAGAAATTGGTTGAATATTATACAATGACTTATCAACAGCTCTAATAATTTGCCTCCACAGGAAATCTACACTGGCAGTTATAGAATATACTATATAGCCTAGACACCTGGTTAAACTATCATTATGACATCATGGATGAATTCTATAATATACTATATAGCCTAGTAATCTGGTTAAACTATCATTATGACATCATGGATGAATTCTAGAATATACTATATATCCTAGAAATCTGGTTAAACTATCATTATGACATCATGGATGAATTCTATAATATACTATATAGCCTAGAAACCTGGTTAAACTATCATTATGACATCATGGATGAATTCTAGAATATACTATATAGCCTAGAAACCTGGTTAAACTATCATTATGACATCATGGATGGCCAGTCCTTGTATTCATAGTGTAGTGAATTCAGGGGGTAGCCCTGAGCTGAACTCAAACCTGGGTCCAGTGACTGTCAAGCCAACACCTTATAACTGTTACGCCAAGATGTCTGAACTTCTTGAAGAGGTCGCTAGGTGTTGGGTTACGGTTGCTACAATAGCTTTCTCTATGAATGTGAGAGTGGTTACACTTCTCCTTCCCCCATCCCTCAGCTGTTTACCAAACCAAGTCTCTGGGCAGCCATTTTGTTGCTGTTGAAAAAACCCACACAACCCAGCAATCTGCAGTTCAAACAATAACAAAATCTGTCATTCCACCACTGTTTTGGTTATAAGATGATGATGGGGTTGGAGAAATGTAACTACTTTCAAATTCATAGACAGACCTATGGATACAAGGACTGACCATCCATGATATCAACATTATAGTTTTAACCATGTTGAGGCTATACAGTGTTGGTTTACATTGTTTCTAAACATTGGAGTAAAAAAAGCTTATTTGGGGTTCTGATGGGGTACAACAGTTGAACTAAGCTCATGAGGCATGTGTTATATTCTTCAAGAATCAATGGCTATAAATAAATAATTTAAAAAGTCTAAATATGGATGTAGCAATTGCAGATTTCCCCTTTAACAACAAACATCAGTTCAACAACTGCAGAGTTTGTGCCTCTGTTTTTAAGACAGTACTTACTAGTGTTAATCAGGGAACGGTTTCTCAAAACCATCTTATTGCTTAGTTCACCGTTAGAACCATTGGATGCCTTAAGATGCGTTTGGGAAACCGGGCCCAGATATCCAGTTTCCTCCTCTTCTTCCTCCTCCTTCTTCTTCTTCTTCGATGTAACAGTCATCTCCCCCTCTTCCACTTTCACTCCATAAACTGTATCCTCCTCTCCTTTTACTGTAACATCCTCCTCCTCTTTCACTCTGAACGCGTCTTTTTCTTCTTTCACAGTAACGGCCTCACCCTCTACTTCTTGTTTTACTGTGATGTTCTCTTCTTTAGCAGGAGGAGAGTAGCTCAGTGAACTCATGGTCGGAGATGTTAGCTAGCTAGGCTAATGCTAACTTAACCAGCCCGCTAGCTGACCAATAACAACAACACCGTAAATATGAAATTAAATCGGAGGACTAACTAGACGACATAAGTGGGTTTAAAACACAGTTGCTAATATACACGAAAGGGTCTAAAGAGCTTTATTGGTTCGGCTATTTTGTCTAGCAAGCTACCGAGGTGGCTGAATAACTGCTGCTACTGTTTAAAGAAGCGTTCCGTCCACTACATTATACGTCACACTAACAGCATTACCTTAAAGTCGCACACCGCCATCTGCTGACTGGAGTGGGTAACGCAGTTGAGTAAAATGTATATTTTAATTTTCAGACAAAAAGTTACAGTGCAGGAAGCATGCGTTTTTACTCACCAGTGTAACAACACAGTGTGGTTAAAGACCTAGTAACTGAGTTGTAGTCACAATCTGGTTCCCTATAAGGACAAACAGTTATGTTTTGCGTTATTACATACACTACTGGTCAATAGTTTTAGAACACCTACTCAATCAAGGGTTTTTCCTTATTTTTAGTAGTTTCTACATAGTAGAATAATAGTGAAGACATCAAAACTATGAAATAACACATATGGAATCATGTAGTAACCAAAAAAGTGTTCAACATTTCAAAATATATTTTATATTTGAGATTCTTCAAATAGCCACGATTTGCCTTATTGACAGCTTTGTACACTCTTGGCATTCTCTTAACCAGCTTCACCTGGAATTCTTTTCCAACAGTCTTGAAGGAGTTCCCACATATGCTGAGCACTTGTTGGCTGCTTTTCCTTCACTCTGCAGTATGATTCAGGGAGCCGTCAGTTGGACTCATTTCTCAATGTGTCCACCTGACCCGTCAAATAGTAATTAAAGTAATTTGCAATGTCAGGTGGTTTTGGTAATGAATGTCATAATGGGTAGGAATTAAAACATGTCTGCCACTTGTGTTGAATCAAAGTTGTCCATAGATGTTGTCCATCAGCCTTGATTTAGTGATGATAATATCCTTTCTTTTTACCTTGGTCACCAGATGTATTCATTTACAATAACTGGTCTAGCTTGGTCACTACATGTATTCATTTACAATAACTGGTCTAGCTTGGTCACTAGATGTATTAATCTACAATAACTGGTCTAGCTTGGTCACTAGATGTATTAATCTACAATAACTGGTCTAGCTTGGTCACTAGATGTATTAATCTACAATAACTGGTCTAGCTTGGTCACTAGATGTATTCATTTACAATAACTTGTCTAGCTTGGTCACTAGATGTATTAATCTACAATAACTGGTCTAGCTTGGTCACTAGATGTATTCATTTACAATAACTTTGCTCATCAGACAGATCTGTCCGCTACCTTTTTGGTTTCATTACGTTGAACCGTTACATTTCTCAGCTCATCAATCCCTGGGGCATCGTTTGACCTCAGTCTGTTTTCTTAATGGTGCCTTGCTTATCAACAAAACTCATAAATAATTTCATAAACACACTCTGTGCCCTTTCAGGATCATCCTCACTACACTCTTCCAGCCATCACACATTCTAAACCTCATCCACAAATGAGTCCTGGCTGAACCTCTTGTAGGGCCTTGGGTAGGTTACTCTAGGATCAGCCTTTGGTATATGAGTCCTGGCTGAACTTCTTGTAGGGCCTTGGGTAGGTTACTTTAGGATCAGCCTTTGGTATATGAGTCCTGACTGAACCTCTTGTAGGGCCTTGGGTAGATTACTTTAGGATCAGTCTTTGGTATATGAGTCCTGACTGAACCTCTTGTAGGGCCTTGGTTAGGTTACTTTAGGATCAGCCTTTGGTATATGAGTCCTGACTGAACCTCTTGTAGGGCCTTGGGTAGGTTACTTTAGGATCAGCCTTTGGTATATGAGTCCTGGCTGAACCTCTTGTAGGGCCTTGGGTAGATTACTTTAGGATCAGTCTTTGGTATATGAGTCCTGACTGAACCTCTTGTAGGGCCTTGGTTAGGTTACTTTAGGATCAGTCTTTGGTATATGAGTCCTGGCTGAACTTCTTGTAGGGTCTTGGGTAGGTTACTTTAGGATCAGCCTTTGGTATATGTGTCCTGGCTGAACCTCTTGTATTGACCCCAAATATGTATTTTTTTGTGAAGGAATATTGTGAAACATGATCATTCCACTATTAATGCAGATATTACTGAGATTTTCTTAATTTTTTAAAATTCAATTCTAATTGTAGCTCCTTTAACTTAGACCCAAAATGTATTTGCTATAATGTGTGTCTGAGGACGTATGACTTGACCTTCGCCTCCCCAGCCTGTTGGGGAGTTGCAAAGATGAGACAAGATTGAAATTGAGGAGAAAAAACGGGGGTAAAATTATATTTCTATAAAAAAAAGGATATTAAAAAAGGTTGCATCCCAACGTGGCAATAAACAGCAGGCAAAGTGACCGTGTCACAATGAACTGTAACATTTTACCATTGGAACGCTTGATGTAATTAAATCAGACGTTTTACCATTGGAACACTTGATGTAATTAAATCAGACGTTTTACCATTGGAACGCTTGATGTAATTAAATCAGACGTTGTACCATTGGAACACTTGATGTAATTAAATCAAACGTTTTACCATTGGAACGCGTGATGTAATTAAATCAGACGTTTTACCATTGGAACGCGTGATGTAATTAAATCAGACGTTTTACCATTGGAACACTTGATGTAATTAAATCAAACGTTTTACCATTGGAACGCGTGATGTAATTAAATCAGACGTTTTACCATTGGAACGCGTGATGTAATTAAATCAGACGTTTTACCATTGGAACACTTGATGTAATTAAATCAAACGTTTTACCATTGGAACGCGTGATGTAATTAAATCAGACGTTTTACCATTGGAACGCGTGATGTAATTAAATCAGACGTTTTACCATTGGAACGCGTGATGTAATTATTATTTTCGGATATAAAGACTACGTTGTATCAACAAAAAACGGATTGCAACTTGCAAAACATCCGGGAAGAAAATTACAGACGGAGGCGCAACAAATTCCAACGTTGTTCGACATTTGAAGCTGCAAAAAGAACGGTAAGTCGTGGCTAATATAGCTGACAGCTATCTAATTATTTTTTGCTAGAATAGCATGTAGGCTAACGTAACATTAAATCAATGAGCCTCTACACAGTCAGTCAGTGCGGGAACGTGAACATTGCACCCAAGATTGAGCTACAACAGGCTAGGCTGTTGGTAGCCTAAATCCTGCCTGATGTTACTGCTGTTCCTAAAACCATTGGCATACGTTAGCCAACTGTAACCACGCACAGAGAGGCTGTGTGTGTTAATTAAGGTTGGGCGATTGTGTATAAGCTTACATCGCCCGATTTGCGCCCCATAGCTTGTCTTGACTTGAGTGCTGAGACTTGAGACTTACTTGTGACTTGTAAAACAATGACTTGGTCCCACCTCTGGTATATACTGTATTCTATCCTATTCTACTGTATCTTAGTCTATGTATTACTCATCTCATATGTATACACTGTATTATATCCTATTCTACTGTATCTTAGTCTATGCATTACTCATCTCATATGTACATACTGTATTCTATACTATTCTACTGTATCTTAGTCTATGTATTACTCATCTCATATGTATATACTGTATTCTATCCTGTTCTACTGTATCTGTCTATGTATTACTCATCTCATATGTATATACTGTATTATATCCTATTCTACTGTATCTTAGTCTATGTATTACTCATCTCATATGTATATTCTGTATTCTATCCTATTCTACTGTATCTTAGTCTATGCCGCTCTGACATCACTCATCCAAATATTTATATATCCTTAATTCCATTCCTTTAGATTGTGTGTATTGTTAGATATTACTGGACTGTCGGAGCTAGAAACACAAGCATTTCGCTACACCCGCAATAATATCTGCTAAACAAGTGTATGTGACAAATACAATGTGATTTGATGTATATAGGTCTGGTGTTGGAGATCATTCTACACTCTGTGTTCTACTACCCAGGTCTGGTGTTGGAGGTCATTCTACACTCTGTGGATCTCCTGCATATATTTTCTGATGTTTAATCAGACCACATGAATGAGAGTATCTCTTGTCACATTGATCACAGCTATAAGGCTTTTCCTGTGTGGCTAAGTTCAAGTTGGGTACTGAGGTCCGTAACCTCTTAGCTGAAAGTCAAAGGCTGGAGGGCGGTAAAAAAGTTTTTTGGGGGGGTAACGATTCTCAGCCGTTTTTGCTTTTCTTTTCAGTTTTTCCTTTTTTGGAAGAGGGCAGGAGTGGAGATGGCGCAAAATTCTTCAAATAGGTCGGTCCCTGGGATCGGACTGGCGAATACGGTTCGCTTTGCATGGAAGGACAAGGAGATGCAGCCATTCGGACGTGAAACTTTTGGAAGGACTATCTTGATGTGGATCCTTAAACTGACAGGGAAGGATGTTTTGCCTCCAAGGTTACCCGTTGGAGGGAACTTATGATGTGGCTTTACACACAGAAGAAAAACACGACGAGATCCTGAAAAAGGTGAGAGAAGTGGGAGGTGCGAAGCCGATGTGTCACTACGAGGTAACCAGCTTGGCAAAAAACAGCAAAAACAATTTCAGGATTGTAACTGTGAACATTTATAACCCGTACGTCAAGGACGAGGAGGTGAGGGCCTTTCTGGGGAGATACATGGATGACATCTCCACAACAAGGCACCTCAAGGACTCCCTGGGTTTTTGGAACGGGAGGAGAGACTTCCAGGCCCTCCTCAGGGAGGACCCAAAGGGACTGGGCGGCTACCTTCATCCTCCAGCTCTGTTCTCCCTGGGGGCTGACAGGGGGACATTGTTTTATGCACGTCAGCCCCCGTTTTGCAGGCGTTGTATGGCCTACGGCCACATCCTAGCCTCGTGCAGCACAAGAAAGTGCAGATTTTGTGGATCTGGGGAGCACAAGGCGAAGGACTGTGACGATTTCAAGGCATACCACGGGTGTGGCTCGTCAGCACACCTGGGGCAGGAATGCCCAGCTCGTCAGAGATCATACGTGTCTGCGGCTGGGGGAGGAGCAGGAGCGGGGGATGGGGGAAGAAGGGGAGGAGGCCCAGACCAAGAACCGAACACAGGCCCAGAGGGGACGGCCTCACTGAAGGAGGAAGAGCAAAGAGCGGCAGCAGGAGGAGAGGGGGACAGAGAAGGCACGGGAGCAGCAGAACCGGGAGGAGAGGAGGGAAAAGAGGTGGAAGGAAGCAAGGGAGTGGAGGAGCCAGAGAGGGCAGCAATGGAGGGAGAGGTGGTGGAGAAGGAGTCGGTGGCAGGACCAGTGGAGGAGCCAGAGAGGGCAGCAATGGAGGGAGAGGTGGTGGAGAAGGAGTCGGTGGCAGGACCAGTGGAGGAGCCAGAGAGGGCAGCAATGGAGGGAGAGGTGGTGGAGAAGGAGTCGGTGGCAGGACCAGTGGAGGAGCCAGAGAGGGCAGCAATGGAGGGAGAGGTGGTGGAGAAGGAGTCGGTGGCAGGACCAGTGGAGGAGCCAGAGAGGGCAGCAATGGAGGGAGAGGTGGTGGAGAAGGAGTCGGTGGCAGGACCAGTGGAGGAGCCAGAGAGGGCAGCAATGGAGGGAGAGGTGGTGGAGAAGGAGTCGGTGGCAGGACCAGTGGAGGAGCCAGAGAGGGCAGCAATGGAGGGAGAGGTGGTGGAGAAGGAGTCGGTGGCAGGACCAGTGGAGGAGCCAGAGAGGGCAGCAATGGAGGGAGAGGTGGTGGAGAAGGAGTCGGTGGCAGGACCAGTGGAGGAGCCAGAGAGGGCAGCAATGGAGGGAGAGGTGGTGGAGAAGGAGTCGGTGGCAGGACCAGTGGAGGAGCCAGAGAGGGCAGCAATGGAGGGAGAGGTGGTGGAGAAGGAGTCGGTGGCAGGACCAGTGGAGGAGGGGGGAGAGGGGGAGAGGGAGTGGGGGGACAGCAGAATGTTGAGCGCCCTCGTGGAAGAGATGGGGGGAATGGTGGAGGAGCTTGCGGGGAGGGGGGGTGGTGTCTCCCTGTTACCGCCATCGCCAAAGAAGAGAGGGAAGAGGTAGGGGCTCTCGACGGACAGCGAGAGGGAAGGGGGTATGGGGGGGGAGGGGGTGGCCAAGCGAGTGATGGGGGCGGGAGAAACTTCTGTGTCCTCGCTTGCTTCCCCAGCCCCTCAACTCCTGGTGGAGCTTGATACACCAAGCATGGCTCAGAGCTGGTCAACTGAGCGGGGGTCGCAGTTCCTGTTTGGGGACACGGGCTCCCCTACTCTCTACCCAACCAGATACGGGGCTGGGGAAGTGGAGGAGTTTGGTGGTCAACCCAGGATGCAGAGCACTCAGGTGCCAAACACCCTTCCTGCATCCTGGGTTGGTGAGATGGAGGAAGACGGGGGGACGTCGGGAGGAGAGACGGCATCCCTGCCGGTGGAGATGGAGCAGGGGAGCATTGGGTGAGACTCCTGGGGGGGTTAGTAGTTGGGTGGTTGTTGTTTTTGATTTTATAATTGTTTTCATGGAGTCTACTATAACTTTTGTTAGTTTAAATGGAAGCGTTTAAGGGATTTTGTTAAGAGGAGGAAGGTTTTTAGTTATTTATAGGGTGTGGGTTTTGACTTTTGTTTTTTAAAGGAGGTTCACCTGAGGGATGGAGGGGATGTTAATAGATTTAGGAGGGAGTGGGACATGGGGAGTCTGTTTGGGGTATAAGGGGGAGGGATGGAGGGGATGTTAATAGATTTAGGAGGGAGTGGGACAAGGGGAGTCAGTTTGGGGTATAGGGGGGAGGGATGGAGGAGATGTTAATAGATTTAGGAGGGAGTGGGGCAAGGGGAGTCGGTTTGGGGCATAGGGGGGAGGGATGGAGGGGATGTTAATAGATTTAGGAGGGAGTGGGACAAGGGGAGTCAGTTTGGGGTATAGGGGGGAGGGATGGAGGGGATGTTAGTAGATTTAGAAGGGAGTGGGACAAGGGGAGTCAGTTTGGGGTATAGGGGGGTTGCACTCATCGGGGGTAGGGATATTGTGTGGGCACAGGGAGGTAAAGGTTGAGGGTTAATTTGTGGTATTGCAGGGGAGAGTTTTGGGGGTGGATGTCACCTTAAGGGATTGCAGATATAGATTAGTGGGGGTGTACGGGCCACAGATGGCGGCAGACAGGAAGGAGGTGGTGGACTGTCTGGCGCCCCTGTGCGCCACAAATAGGCAAGTGGTGATAGGGGGGGGTTGTTAATATAGATTTAGGGGTAGTGGAGGATTTTAATATAGATTTAGGGGTGGGGGGATTTTAATATAGATTTAGGGGTAGGGGGGATTTTAATATAGATTTAGGGGTAGGGGGGGGATTTTAATATAGTTTTAGGGGTGGGGGGATTTTAATATAGATTTAGGGGTGGGGGGGATAGCAGTGCAGGCGCCGGTGGCTAATGGCTTGCCATGGTCTGGTTGATGGAGGTCTGCACACTACTCCTACAATGGCTGGTTCCACTTGGTGCAACTCCCGGGGGGTTGATGGAGGCCTGACTATATTTTTCTGTCCAGGTCCTTGGGTCAGTTTTCTAGGCAGCTGTTGCCTGTGTTCTTTTCGGATCCCGACGGGCTGCTCCTGCAGGTGAGGTCACCAGTCTGCCTCTTCGGTAAGGGGTACTGGAAATTAGATCGGGATGTGCTGGATGAGCTTTCATTGAAGCCTTTACTGGTTTGTTTCGGGGGATTGAAGGCCTCCGGTCCATGTGTGAGGGGGTGTTAGAGTGGTGGGATTTAGTTAAGGTAAGGTGTGGACAACAAGCTCAAGGACCTGAATTGGTTGAGCCTCCACAAGTGCTTGCCGGTACGTTCCATCATGTACCGGCATAGCTTGGCGCGATCCCCCACCTGTCCAAGACCATCTTGTGGTGGGGAGGAGACAGTGCACCTTTTGGGACTGTGCCTTTTCCTGGAGTAGTATGGGCACGGCTGTTGTTAGGTAGGGTGAAAGGGAATTTTGTTTTAACTTGGGCTAGGGTAGAGAGAGGTGTAGGGAGAGCGAGGGGGACGGTCAAGGACAGGTTTCTGCTCTGGCTTCTCATAAGCCTCTTTAAATGGGGGCTGTGGGAAGCCAGGCAGGACATGGTCAAGACAGGGAGAGATTGGGGGATGGAGGGGAAAGGGAGGAGGGTGGAAGGAAATTTGAGGGGGAGGATGAAGAGGAAGTGGGGGCAGCATGCTGCCCGGCAGAGGTGGAAGGGAGGTTTAGGGCTGGGGTTAATTTAGATGATTTAAGGGGATAGAATAGTGACTGGGAGATAGGGGAAGGTTGGGCTTTAGAGATGTAGTTTGTAGGCATGAAGGGGAGGGAAGATGCTCCCCTGAGTTTTTTGTTATTGGGTTTTTGTTTCGTTTTGAATTTAAAAATGCCTATATTTGAGTTTGTTTGGAATATTGATGGTTTTGTTTTGTATGAATGGCATTGTACGTAATAAAAACTTTTATATATAAAAAAAATTAAGAAATCTTCCACTATGTCAATATAGTGCATGGTCTATAAGTTTAGTATCACTTTTCAACCAACCCAGTGCAACTCCAACTGCTCCTAAATACAAGTAAAACTAAATGCATGCTCGTCAACCGATCTCTGCCTGCACCTGCCCGCTCATCCAGCATCACTACTCTGGACGGTTCTGACTTAAAATATGTAGACAACTACAAATACCTAGGTGTCTGGTTAGACTGTAAACTCTCCATCCAGACTCACATCAAACATCTCTAATCCAAAGTTAAATCTAGAATTGGCTTCCTATTTTGCAACAAAGCATCTTTCACTCATGCTGCCAAACATACCCTCGTAAAACTGACCATCCTACCGATCCTCGACTTCGGCGATGTCATTTACAAAATAGCCTCCAATACCCTACTCAATAAATTGGATGCAGTCTATCACAGTGCCATCCGTTTTGTCACCAAAGCCCCATATACTACCCACCACTGTGACCTGTACGCTCTCGTTGGCTGGCCCTCGCTTCATACTCGTCGCCAAAGGTCATCTACAAGGTCATCTACAAGACCCTGCTAGGTAAAGTTCCCCCTTATCTCAGCTCGCTGGTCACCATAGCAGCACCCACCTGTAGCACGCGCTCCAGCAGGTACAGTGCCTTGCGAAAGTACTCGGCCCCCTTGAACTTTTCGACCTTTTGCCACATTTCAGGCTTCAAACATAAAGATATAAAACTGTAATTTTTTGTGAAGAATCAACAACAAGTGGGACACAATTATGAAGTGGAACGAAATTTATTGGATATTTCAAACTTTTTTAACAAATAAAAAACTGAAAAATTGACCGTGCAAAATTATTCAGCCCATTCACTTTCAGTGCAGCAAACTCTCTCCAGAAGTTCAGTGAGGATCTCTGAATGATCCAGTGTTGACCTAAATGACTAATGATGATAAATAGAATCCACCTGTGTGTAATCAAGTCTCCATATAAATGCACCTGCTCTGTGATAGTCTCAGAGGTCCGTTTAAAGCGCAGAGAGCATCATGAAGAACAAGGAACACACCAGGCAGGTCCAAGATACTGTTGTGGAGAAGTTTAAAGCCGGATTTGGATACAAAAAGATTTCCCAAGCTTTAAACATCCCAAGGAGCACTGTGCAAGCGATAATATTGAAATGGAAGGAGTATCAGACCACTGCAAATCTACGAAGACCCGGCCGTCCCTCTAAACTTTCAGCTCATACAAGGAGAAGACTGATCAGAGATGCAGCCAAGAGGCCCATGATCACTCTGGATGAACTGCAGAGATCTACAGCTGAGGTGGGAGACTGTCCATAGGACAACAATCAGTCGTATACTGCACAAATCTGGCCTTTATGGAAGAGTGGCAAGAAGAAAGCCATTTCTTAAAGATATCCATAAAAAGTGTTGTTTAAAGTTTGCCACTAGCCACCTGGGAGACACACCAAACATGTGGAAGAAGGTGCTCTGGTCAGATGAAACCAAAATCGAACTTTTTGGCAACAATGCAAAACGTTATGTTTGGCGTAAAAGCAACACAGCTCATCACCCTGAACATCCCATCCCCACTGTCAAACATGGTGGTGGCAGCATCATGGTTTGGGCCTGCTTTTCTTCAGCAGGGGCAGGGAAGATGGTTAAAATTGATGGGAAGATGGATGGAGCCAAATACAGGACCATTCTGGAAGAAAACCTGATGGAGTCTACAAAAGACCTGAGACTGGGACGGAGATTTGTCTTCCAACAAGACAATGATCCAAAACATAAAGCAAAATCTACAATGGAATGGTTCACAAATAAACATATCCAGGTGTTAGAATGGCCAAGTCAAAGTCCAGACCTGAATCCAATCAAGAATCTGTGGAAAGAACTGAAAACTGCTGTTCACAAACGCTCTCCATCCAACCTCACTGAGCTCGAGCTGTTTTGCAAGGAGGAATGGGCAAAAATGTCAGTCTCTCGATGTGCAAAACTGATAGAGACATACCCCAAGCGACTTACAGCTGTAATCGCAGCAAAAGGTGGCGCTACAAAGTATTAACTTAAGGGGGCTGAATAATTTTGCACGCCCAATTTTTCAGTTTTTTATTTGTTAAAAAAGTTTGAAATATCCAATAAATTTCGTTCCACTTCATGATTGTGTCCCACTTGTTGTTGATTCTTCACAAAAAATTACATTTTTATATCTTTATATTTGAAGCCTGAAATGTGGCAAAAGGTCGAAAAGTTCAAGGGGGCCAAATACTTTCGCAAGGCACTGTATATCTCTCTGGTCACCCCCAAAGCCAATTCCTCCTTCGGCCGCCTCTCCTTCCAGTTCTCTGCTGCCAATGACTGGAACGAACTACAAAAATCTCTAAAACTGGAAACACTTATCTCCCTCACTAGCTTTAAGCACCAGCTGTCAGAGCAGCTCACAGATTACTGCACCTGTACATAGCCCATCTATAATTTAGCCCAAACAACTACCTTTTCCCTACTGTATTTATTTATTTATTTTGCTCGTTTGCCCCCCATTATTTCTACTTTGCACCTTCTTCCACTGCAAATCTACTATTCCAGTGTTTTACTTGCTATATTGTATTTACTTCGCCACCATGGCCTTTTTTGCCTTATCTCACCTCATTTGCTCACTTTGTATATAGACTTATTTTTCTAACATATTATTGACTGTATGTTTGTTTTACTCCATGTGTAACTCTGTGTTGTTGTATGTGTCAAACTGCTTTGCTTTATCTTGGCCAGGTCGCAATTGTAAATGAGAACTTGTTCTCAACTTGCCTACCTGCTTAAATAAAGGTGGAATAAATAAATAAAAAAATAGTTGAAAATTAAAAATGTTGAAATCAACAATATGTCAAAGGATTGAACTACTGAAAACTGAAACAAACAATTGGATCAAACAGATCAATCCCACTGGACATTGGGTTTGATTCAGACCCTGCCAGCATGGCCAGAGATGTAACTTATGACCACGGAACCAACACAGACCTTTCATGCCTCACTAAAAACACCTAAGTATTAGATTTACTGCCATGGTCTAGTATGTCACTGCATCAGACACCATTCACAATGCTGGCTGAGGTACAAGTAAAACATGACATATTATTCCCTAACCATTCACAATGCTGGCTGAGGTACAAGTAAAACATGACATATTATTCCCTAACCATTCACAATGCTGGCTGAGGTACGAGTAAAACATGACATATTATTCCCTAACCATTCACAATGCTGGCTGAGGTACGAGTGAAACATGACATATTATTACCAAACCATTCAAAATGTTGGCTGCTGTATGAATAAATTGGTGTCTGAGGCGGTGACATACTAGACCATGGCAGTAAATCTAATACTTAGGTGTTTTCAGTCATGCATGAATGGTCTGGTGTGGTTCTGTGGTTATAAGTTACTGACCTTGGAATACATTTCTGGCCATGCTGGCAGGGTTTGAATCAAACCCAATGTCCACCTGGTACACTGGCAGGGTCTGAATTAAACCCAATGTCCACCTGGTCCACTGACACTGTCTGAATCAAGCCCAATGTCCACCTGGCACACCGGCAGGGTCTGAATCAAACCCAATGTCCACCTGGCACACTGACAGGGTTTGAATCAAACCCAATGTCCACCTGATACACTGGCAGGGTCTGAATCAAACCCAATGTCAACCTGGTACACTGACAGGGTCTGAATCAAACCCAATATCCACCTGGCACACTGGCAGGGTCTGAATCAAACCCAATTTTAATGAATTGTCAATGAAGCATTGTTTGTGCCACGCTCAAAACAACTGTTAACTCAGGAACTATGAAAACGTGAGTTCAAGACAACTGGGAACTCAGGAAAAACCAAGCTCTGACTGGGAAAATACGTTTTGATCGGTCATCCAACTGGGAATTGTAAATCCGGAACTCGGGACTCTTTCTCGAGCTACGACCTGAAGATCACTGACATCATCAGGATTCAACCTTGTTTTTTTCCCCCGAGTTCCCAGTTGTCTTGAAATCACCATAAATCCAGAGAATGACAGACTTTGATGACAAAATTTGCCCACGAAGGACACCTTCCTGTTCAAGTGAGCACAGAACAACTCAGTGAGTCCAAAAATATCTTTCATATAATATATTCTATGCTGCTGCATAAATTATGTAATATGCCAGAGATATGTATACTGTAGCTAAGAAAGTAATAATAAGTGTATGTTGTGTAGTAAGATGTTAGTAGCCCATGTGCCTCACCCTAATAATTTGATTATTTTCCCCTCTTAATTTCTCCTACTGTTCTGACTTGGTGGTGCACATGTAGCCTATAACCTGTTTTAGAGAAATGTAATCGTTGAATATTGTAAAAACTTTAATTGTCTGCTTATTTGCCCCCTTTATTTATCCTACGGTTATGACTTGGTGTACAGGGAGGACATTGTAAGAACGGTCCATGTTCTGAATTCTGTCAATGTACATTTCAAAAGTGCTAAACAAATAGTTATATTGATTACGTCGGTCCTAGCTCGCTCATTAATATCTTAATCAAAATGACGGATTGCCTCTTATCCGCTTGTCGTCCCCTTATGCCATAGTTTGTACATCTCAATTGTCAGTAGAAACCACATTTGTTTAAGCAAGTCAGCCATATTAGCTATGTTTTTTTAAAGTCAGTAAATGAAGCTGAATGAACTGCCAGACAAGGATCCACTGATAGACAGGTGTTGCAGTGGTAAGATGTTGGGACAGCTTTATGTATGCCTTAACAGTCTGTGGGCACCGTTTGTCACCGTTATAGTGCAATTAATGTATTGTTTAGTGCTGTGTTTGCCCACCAAGATTTACATGTTAAAATCGCCACTGCTCCTCAGCCTTCCTCTCCTCTGAAGACCCAGTGAGGGTGGAGCTCAGTCAGAGAGCTGTTGAGGGACTGGTTAGGAAGAACACTTCTACAGCCAGAGAGGTGAGAGGTCACGCATGGTTTAGATGGTAAATATTTATGTCCCCTTAGCGGTTCATCACGTCAGCAAAAGGGAATATGTTCCATCATCTATGTTTATTTACATTAGTGCAAATTGTCCACTGATATTGGTGTAATTTCTCATCCCTTTGGGCTGTATGAAAGTTAATTTCCTCTCAGGCACACACATTTGTTCTTTGATATTATGAAGGTCATTTGTGTAAAATGTACTTTTCCCCACTCATTCACCCCATCTCTTTACATTGCTTATGCATATTCAGTGGCCTGACTGCATCCAGACTATGTCAAAGTCCCATCCTGGAAGATCTGAACCTAATGCAGTTTGGAGTGATTTATTTATTTATTGCAGTGGCAGTCAAGAAATGGAACAGCAAGGCCACAGAACATGACATAAGCAGAGCTGTGGGAGACCACCTCAAGCCCCTGGTAGAGCCGGGGGTGGTGTTTACCACTCCACCACGCCTTCAGCAGGCTGGAAAAGTGGGATTGATACTGGTTTCATACTAAGATGGACCAGGAGTCTGTTGATTGGTCAGTCATTGGGTTAATTTGTTTTATGCTCAAATGAATTCAAGCTTCATTTATACAGCACATTTCAGACATCGATGCAACACAATGGCTTCACAGGAAAAAACAATAAGTACACAACAAACATAAGAGGATTAAAAAAAAACAGAAGACTAACAACTTAAAGACTAATTGGCACCCTAAGGAAATTCCGTTGATTAAAATATTAATTGGATGCAATATCCAACCCAAAATATAAGCTTGTTTTTTAGGAGGGGCTCTGAAAGACACTATGGGGGTGTCCACTGAAAGTTGACTAGTAACAACAACTTGGACCTAAAAGACACCCACCATGAGACCCACTAAATCTGCCCAAGAAGAGGCAAACAAAAGAAAAACCCACACCAAACTTAAAGACAGGAAGCAAACCAAAAAGGTAGAGCAACTAAAGGTGTTGACTCTCCACATCTATCAAGACAACTGGAGCACTGGGCCAGACACTCTTAAATAGAACCTGGACCAGCTCAGGTGAAACACCTTCCCACTAACGAGATGGACAAGCCAGCACAGGTGTAACACATACTGACTAACGAGGTGACACCAATCAGTGTGTCCTACGTGCTAACGAGCTATACATGCTAACAAGCTATACGTGCTAAAGTCCAACCTCAAAACATAAAATGGAAAAACAAAGCCTGTAACACCTTCCCCCTTAAGACAACAAATATATCCTATGCTTTTGTTGGACAAGTTTGCTCACCACCAACAGAAAACTTCCATTTCATATTATAATCAACTACAAAGCTTCACCTTCTACAATATAAACATGGTGTCTACTGGTTGTCTACAATTAAAAACAAGAAAAAAACATTTCTAAATAATAATATACAATAGTATTATTTTTCTCCTTTTTCTTTCTATAGAATCCTAAATCCCACTAGCTTCTAGAACTCTCGTCTTCCTAAAACTCACTAGCTTCTAGAACTCTCGTCCCCTTGGAACGAGCCCAAACAAAACTCATCTCCAATATAGGAAAAAGGTGCAGTGAAAATAAATTGTGATCAATAACAAAGCAATGGCTAAACACAAAACTTTTTAACTGCCCAACCTTGAGACAATCAGAAACCAAGTTGTCCTTACCACGGACATGTCTGATTTCAAGAGGAAACTCTGGCAATATCCGTAGTAACTTTCCACCTCACTGCAGAGCTTCTCTCTCTTTTCAGGGTTCACTAGATAGGCATGTTGTTGGAACGGGGCCCAGTCCCCAATGTTATGCTCTAGTACATTTGGGTTGGCACATCTGAGAATGAACCCTGATATTCTAAAAGCAGGGCAACAATGTCAATATAATTGTACCAAAAATTGTCAGTTGGTTGCATCAATAATTATCATTACTAAATGTTACATGAATTGTAAATATGAAATATTTGATTGCATAGTCTTATTTTCAATGTCTTTTCAATGACATTTTGCTAGGTAGGATAGCCCTAATGTCAAAACACAGTTTTAACATGTCCAAATCTAAACATAAAATGTGCTATATACACAAACATCTGCCACAATAATCATATTACTTGTATTTTTTTAAACAAGCACCTTATAAACTGCACAAGCACCAAAAACGCTGTTGTTTTGACAAGTAGCAATAAATCACTGATATCAATTAGGGGGGAAATCAGGTTGTACGAGAGGAGGGAGATGAGGTTGAACGTCCTGTTAAAACTAACAGCTCATAAACCACACGGAATCTGGGAATAATGTGTACATCACTGGTTAGAGGACAATTTGTAGAAAACAGATCGCTACATTTTGAAGTCTTACATTGTGATTCAAGTGGGTCACCAACGTGGTAAGTGTAACACAACTCTTTTTTTGTTAGTCACTTTTTGTTAAATCACATAAATAGTAACTCTTTCAATTCAGAGCCTGGATTTTCCCCCTGAGGCTAATATCCACATCACGCTGAAATCAATTGAATGGGGCAAACCTTTAGGGTTCTACATTGTGAAATTCCTTAAAATACTCCTGCTACAATGTTAAAAACATTCTATATTGTGAAATTTTTTCATTGATATCATGAAATAACTCCATGTATTTTCTGATGTTTGATCAGAGATCTTTTATCAAAGTATCTCTTGTCACACTGATCACAGCTATAAGGTTTCTCTCCTGTGTGTGCTCTCTTGTGTAGAGTCAGAGAGCCAGATCGAGAAAAACTCTTCCCACATTGACCACAGCTATAAGGTTTCTCTCCTGTGTGTGTTCTCTGGTGCACTGTCAGCTCTCCAGATTGACCAAAACTCTTCCCACATCGATCACAGCTGTAAGTTCTCTCTCCTGTGTGTGTTCTCTGGTGTGATACCAGATGGCCAGATTGACCAAAACTCTTCCCACATTGATCACAACTATAAGGTTTCTCTCCTGTGTGTGTTCTCTGGTGTAGAGTCAGAGTGCTAGATGTAGTAAAACTCTTCCCACATTGACCACAGCTATAAGGTTTCTCTCCTGTGTGTGTTCTCTTGTGTAGAGTCAGAGAGCCAGATCGACCAAAACTCTTCCCACATTGACCACAGCTATAAGATTTCTCTCCTGTGTGTGTTCTCTGGTGTCGAGTCAGAGAGCCAGATTGACCAAAACTCTTCCCACATTGATCACAGCTATAAGGTTTCTCTTCTGTATGTATTCTCTGGTGTTGAGTCAGAGAGCCAGATTGACCAAAACTCTTCCCACATTGATCACAGCTATAAGGTTTCTCTCCTGTGTGTATTCTCTGGTGCACTGTCAGCTTTTCAGATCGACCAAAACTCTTCCCACATTGATCACAGCTATAAGATTTCTTTCCTGTGTGTGTTCTCTGATGAATTTTAATGCCTGATGAGGTGAATCTTTTCCCACAGTCAGAGCAGCAGTGACTTCTCTTCCCTGTGGATCTCTGCAGGTTTTTCTTGAGGTGTTCTGGTCTGGAGACACTCTTCTCTGCCTTGTCAGCATCATGAGGTTGTTGAGGCTCCCCAGAGGATCCACGATAGTTAAGTATCTCTCCTGTGTGAACAACAAAGTCAGACAGATGATTAAAGGCCCACAACAGCGGTAATCCACTGTAAAAGGTGATGCCAACAGCTAGCCATGATGTTATACAACAATTGACGTCTGTAATGAATGTTAAAATTATTTGACAATTGTCTTAACTTCTTATGGGCAGGGGGCAGTATTTTGACGTCCGGATGAAAGGCGTGCCCGTAGTAAACTGCCTGCTACTCAGGCTCAGAAGGTAGGATATGCATATTATTAGTAGATCTGGATAGAAAACACTCTGCAGTTTCTAGAACTGTTTGAATGATGTCTGTGAGTATAACAGAACTCATATGGCAGGCAAAAACCTGAGAAAAATCCAACTAGGAAGTGTGGAAATCTGAGGTTTGTAGTTTTTCAAGTGATTGCCTATACAATATACAGTGACTTAGGGTTCATTTTGCACTTCCTAAGGCTTCCACTAGATGTCAACAGTCTTTAGAACGTTGTTTCATGCTTCTACTGTGAATAGGGAGAGAATAAGAGCTCCTGGAAGTAGATGAGTGAGAGAATGACATGAGTTCAGTGGCGCACACTCCCGTGAGAGTCAGCTGTGTTCCTTTTCTTTTTTGAAGACATTGGAATTGTCCGGTTGGAATACTACTGAAGATTTATGTTAAAAACATCCTAAAGATTGATGCTATACATTGTTTAACATGTTTCTACAAACGTAAATATTTATCGAACAAAACAAACATTTATTCTGGAACTGGGATTCCTGGGAGTGCATTCCGATGAAGATCATCAAAGGTAAGTGAATATTTATAATGTAATTTTTGTCATTTCTGTTGACTCAAATGGCGGGTATCTGTAAGGCTTGTTTTGATATCTGACGCTGTACTCAGATTATTGCAAAATTTGCTTTAGCCGTAAAGCTTTTTTGAAATCTGACACAGCAGTTGCATTAATCTCTCTTGGGTAGGGGGCAGTATTTTCACGGCCGGACGAAAAACGTACCCAAATTAAACGGCCTGCTACTCGGGCCCAGGAACCAGAATATGCATATTATTGGTAGATATGGATAGAAAACACTCTAAAGTTTCCAAAACTGTTAAAATAATGTCTGTGAGTATAACAGAACTCGTATGGCAGGCAAAAACCTGAGAAAAATCCAACCAGGAAGTGGGAATTCTCAAGTTTGTAGTTTAAGCCTATGTATTGTTCAATCTGACAATTAATCTGGATGGTTGTACAGTCGTCTCAAATAAAACTGTGAAGGACCTCGGCGTTACTCTGGACCCTGATCTCTCTTTTGAAGAACATATCAAGACTGTTTCAAGGACAGCTTTTTTCCATCTACGTAACATTGCAAAAATCATAAACTTTCTGTCCAAAAATGATGCATAAAAATTCATCCATGCTTTTGTTACTTCTAGGCTGGACTACTGCAATGCTCTACTTTCCGGCTACCCGGATAAAGCACTAAACAAACTTCAGTTAGTGCTAAATATGGCTGCAAGATACCTGACTAGAACCAAAACATTTGATCATATTACTCCAGTGCTAGCCTCCCTACACTGGCTTCCTGTTAAGGCAAGGGCTGATTTCAGGTTTTACTGCTAACCTACAAAGCATTACATGGGCTTGCTCCTACCTATCTTTCCGATTTGGTCCTGCCGTACATACCTACACGTACGCTACGGTCACAAGACGCAGGCCTCCTAATTGTCCCTAGAATTTCTAAGCAAACGGCTGGAGGTAGGGCTTTCTCCTATAGAGCTTCATTTTTATGGAATGGTCTGCCTACCCATGTGAGAGACGCAGACGCAGACTCAGTCTCAACCTTTAAGTCTTTACTGAAGACTTATCTCTTCAGTAGGTCCTATGATTAAGTATAGTCTGGCCCAGGAGTGTGAAGGTGAACGGAAAGGCTGGAGCAACGAACCGCCCTTGCTGTCTCTGCCTTGCCGGTTCCCCTCTTTCCACTGGGATTCTCTGCCTCTAACCCTATAACAGGGGCTGAGTCACTGACTTACTGGTGTTCTTCCATGCCGTCCATGGGAGGGGTGCGTCACTTGAGTGGGTTGAGTCACTGACGTGGTCTTCCTGTCTGGGTTGGCGCCCCCCCTTGGGTTGTGCCATGGCGGAGATTTTTGTGGGCTATACTCGGCCTTGTCTTCGGACGGTAAGTTGGTGGTTGTAGACATCCCTCTAATGGTGTGGGGGCTGTGCTTTGGCAAAGTGGGTGGGGTTATATCCTGCCTGTTTGGCCCTGTCCGGGGGTATCATCGGATGGGGCCACAGTGTCTTCTGATCCCTCCTGTCTCAGCCTCCAGTATTTATGCTGCAGTAGTTTATGTGTCGGGGGGCTAGGGTCAGTCTGTTACATCTGGAGTATTCTCTTGTCTTATCCGGTGTCCTGTGTGAATTTAAATATGCTCTCTCTAGTTCTCTCTTTCTTTTCTTTCTTTCTGTCGGAGGACCTGAGCCCTAGGACCATGCCTCGGGACTACCTGGCATGATGACTCCTTGCTGTCCCCAGTCCACCTGGCCATGCTGCTGCTCCAGTTTCAACTGTTCTGCCTGCGGCTACGGAACCCTGACCTGTTCACCGGACGTGCTTGTTGCACCCTCGACAACTACTATGATTATTATTATTTGACCATGCTGGTCATTTATGAACATTTTAACATCTTGACCATGTTCTGTTATAATATCCACCTGGCACAGCCAGAAGAGGACTGGCCACCCCTCATAGCCTGGTTCCTCTCTAGGTTTCTCCCTAGGTTTTTGGCCTTTCTAGGGAGTTTTTCCTAGGGAGTTTTTCCTAGCCACCGTGCTTCTTTCACATGCATTGCTTGCTGTTTGGGGTTTTAGGCTGGGTTTCTGTACAGCACTTTGAGATTTCAGCTGATATACGAAGGGCTATATAAATAAATTTGATTTGATATAACACTTGTATCTTTCAATGTTTATGATGATTATTTCTGTAATTTGATTTGGCTCTCTGCAACTTGACCGGATGTTTTTGAGACAATGCATTACTGAACATAACGCGCCAATTTAAACTGAGGTTTTTGGATATAAAGATGAACTTTATCGAACAAAACAAACATGTATTGTGTAACATGGAGTCCTGGGAGTGCAACCAGATGAAGATCAAAGGTCAGTGATTAATTTAAAAAGCAATTTTTGTGACTCCTCTCCTTGGCTGGAAAATGTCTGTATGGCTTTTTGTGGTTAGGCGGTGTCCTAACATAATCGCATGGTATGCTTTCGCCGTAAAGCCTTTTTGAAATCTGACACCTTGGCTGGATTAACAACAAGTTAAGCTTTATTTTGATGTATTGCACTTGTGATTTCATGAAAGTTTAATATTTATAGTAATTTCATTTGAATTTGGCGCTCTGCCATTACACCGGATGTAATAACGTCCCACCTATCTTAAAGCATCAGACAAGTTACGTACATACAGTTGATTTTATTAAAACACATGGAGCGATTGATAGAAAGAACAGATGACTCTTGGTTGACCAAGATTTACTTTAGTTGGGGACAGCACTAGAACATGATTTTGGGGCTCCCGAGTGGCATAGCGGTCTAAGACATTTTATCTCTGTGCTTGCGGCGTCACTACAGGCTGTATCACAACCGGCCGTGATTGGGAGTCCCATAGGGTGGTGCACAATTGGCCCAGCGTCGTCCAGCGGTAGGCCATCATTGGAAATAAGAATTTGTTCTTAATCTTAACTGACTTGCCTAGTTAAATAAAGGTTACATTTAAATAAATAAGTGTTTTTTGACAAACCGTTTTTCACAAATCCATCACGGGACCAACTTTGAGAAGGGTTTAAAACAAAGGTTTCAAACCAATTCATGAATGTTATTGAATCTAGGTATGTTTCGCCTTTCGTGTATTGGCATGAAAAAAAAAATGGCTGAATATTATACAATGACTTATCAACAGCTGTAATAATTTGCCCCCCACAGGAAATCTACACGGGTAATTATAGAATATACTATATAGCCTAGAAACCTGGATAAACTATCATTATGACATCATGGATGAATTCTAGAATATACTATATATCCTAGAAACCTGGTTAAACTATTATTATGACATCGTGGATGAATTCTAGAATATACTATATAGCCTAGAAACCTGCTTAAACTATCATTATGACATTATGGATGAATTCTACAATATACTATATAGCCTAGAAACCTGGTTAAACTATCATTATGACATCATGGATGAATTCTAGAAGATACTATATAGCCTAGAAACCTGGTTAAACTATCATTATGACATCATGGATGAATTCTAGAATATACTATATACCCTAGAAACCTGGTTAAACTATCATTATGACATCATGGATGAATTCTAGAATATACTATATATCCTAGAAACCTGGTTAAACTATCATTATGACATCATGGATGAATTCTAGAAGATACTATATATCCTTGAAATCTGTTTAAAACAATAATTTTGACCTCATGGATGGCCAGTATTTGTATTTGTATTCATAGTGTAGTGAATTCAGGGGGTTGCCCTGAGCTGAAGTCAAACCTGGGTCCAGTGACTGTCAAGCCAACACCTTATAACTGTTACACCAAGATGTCTGAACTTCTTGACGAGGTCGCTAGGTGTTGGGTTACGGTTTCTACAATAGCTTTCTCTATAAATTTGAGAGTGGTTACATTTCTCCAGCCCCCATCCCTCAGCTGTTTACCAAACCAAGTCTCTGGGCAGCCATTTTGTTGCTGTTTAAAAAAAACACACATCAATCAACCAATCTGCAGTTCAAACACTGTTTTGGTAATAAGATGATGGGGTTGGAGAAATGTAACTACTTTCAAATTCATAGACAGACCTATGGATGCAAGGACTGACCATCCATGATATCAACATTATAGTTTTAACCATGTTGAGGCTATACAGTGTTGATTTACATTGTTTCTAAACATTGGAGTAAAAAAAGGTTATTTGGGGTTCTGATGGGGTACAACAGTTGAACTAAGCTCATGAGGCATGTGTTATATTCTTCAAGAATCAATGGCTATAAATAAATAATTTAAAAGTCCAAATATTGATGTAGCAATTGCAGATTTCCCCTTTAACACCAAACATCAGTTCAACAACTGCAGAGTTTGTGCCTCTGTATTTAAGACAGTACTTACTAGTGTTAATCAGGGAACGGTTTCTCAAAACCATCTTATGGCTGAGTTCACCGTTAGAACCATTGGATGCCTTAAGATGCGTTTGGGAAACCGGGACCAGATATCCAGTTTCCTCCTCTTCTTCTTCCTCCTTTTTGGATGTAACAGTCATCTCCCCCTCCTCTTTCACTCTGAACGCATCTTCCTCTTTCTCCTCTTCTTTTACTGTAACATCCTCCTCCTCTTTCACTCTGAACGTGACTTCCTCTTCTTTCACTGAAACGTCTTTCTCTTCTTCTTTCACTGTAACAGCCTCACCCTCTACTTGTTTTTGTATTGTAACATCCTTCTCTTCTTCCTCCTCTTTCACAAGAACTTCTTTCTCCGTCCAGCAGACCTCCTCCTCTTTAACAGGAGGAGAGTAGCTTAGTGAACTCATGGTCGGGGATGTTAGCTAGTTAGCATTAGCGACTAGCCTAGTTCTAAGCTAACTTAGTAAACCAGCTAGCTGACAAACAACGTAAATATATAATTAAATGGGCCAACAAGTACATACGACAGAAGTGTGTTTAATACACAGCGACTAATATACACCAAAACAGTGTAAAGAGCGTGAATGTTGTAGCTATGTTTGCTAGAAAGCTACCGAGGTGTCTGACTAGCTGTTGTTGTTGAAGGAGCGTCCCGTCCACTAGATTATACGTCACACTGGCAGCATCGCCTGATCCTAAAAGACGCACATCGCCATCTGCTGACTAGAGGGCAACGCAGTTGAGGAACCAAACGTTTATTTTTCATTTATTTCATAAAAGATTAATATTATATTAAGTCGTTCAAAGAGAAGCATGTGTTGATTGATTCGTTTTTAATGAGTGAGAAATTAAAACGAACGTTACACCCACTACATATTTGCATTCAACCATACTTCTGACATGGATCATTTTGACCCCAGAGGCATATCTTTTATCATAGCCAAAATGTAGTTTATTCAATTCTTCATGACTTTGTCAGTCAACTTGTTCTTAATAAATCTAAATAATGGTTTAGTGTTTCTGTATCAATATGGACTTTTAACAAATTCAAATCCTTTGGAGTCATTTTGACCCCAGACAAAAGCACATTTGATAAATAGGACGTTTATTTCAAATCAAAATCACATTTTATTGGTCACATACACATGTTTAGCAGATGTTATTGTGGGTGTAGCAAAATGCTTGTCTTTCTAGCTGCGACAGTGCAGTAATATCTAACAAGTAATATTTAACAATTTCACAACATAGACCCAATACACACAAATCTAAGTATTTGAATCTAGGTTTCTCTGTAGACATGATCCAAAACCACGGACCTGTATCCGTGGTTTTGATCAGATAGACACCTGCAGACACACAGTATAGTGCCTCCCATGTACTCTCCTAAGATTGGACTTTTCTATACCACGTAACATATGACTGTGTACAAAACTGCCAATGGTAGAAAACTCTGCCAACGGTAGAAAACTCTGCCAGTGGTATACAGTGCATTCGTTAAGTATTCAGACCCCTTCACTTTTTCCACATTTTGTTACGTTACAGCCATATTCTAAAATTTAATAATTCTTCCCCTCATCAATCTACACACAATACCCCATAATGACATCACAATACCCCATAATGACATCACAATACCCCATAATGACAAACCAAAAACATTTTTTTTTTTTACATTTTTGCAAATTTATTTACTGAAGTATTCGTACCTCAGCCAGGATTGTGAAATGTTAGGAAATAATATGTCATCATTTACTCGTACCTCAGCCAGGATTGTGAAATGTTAGGAAATAATATGTCATGTTTTACTCGTACCTCAGCCAGCATTGTGAATGGTTAGGAAATAATATGTCATGTTTTACTCGTACCTCAGCCAGCATTGTGAATGGTTAGGAAATAATATGTCATGTTTTACTAGTACCTCAGCCAGCATTGTGAATGGTTAGGAAATAATATGTCATGTTTTACTCGTACCTCAGCCAGCATTGTGAATGGTTAGGAAATAATATGTAATGTTTTACTCGTACCTCAGCCAGCATTGTGAATGGTCTCTGATGCAGTGACATACTAGACCATGGCAGTAAATCTAATACTTAGGTGTTTTTAGTCAGGCATGAAAGGTCTGGGGTGGTTCTGTGGTTATAAGTTACTGACCTTGGAATACATTTCTGGCCATGCTGGCAGGGTCTGAATCAAACCCAATGTCCACCTGGTACACTGGCAGGGCCTGAATCAAACCCAATGTCCACCTGGCACACTGACAGGGCCTGAATCAAACGCAATGTCCACCTGGCATACTGACAGGGTCTGAATCAAACCCAATGACCACCTGGGTCACTGACAGGGTCTGAATTAAACCCAATAACCACCTGGTACTCTGACAGGGTCTGAATTAAACCCAATGTCCACCTGGTACACTGGCAGGGTCTGAATCAAACCCAATGTCCACCTGACACCCTGACAGGGTCTGAATCAAACCCAATGTCCACCTGGTACACTGGCAGGTTCTGAATCAAACCCAATGTCCACCTGGCACACTGGCAGGGTCTGAATCAAACCCAATGTCCACCTGGTACACTGGCAGGGTCTGAATCAAACCCAATGTCCACCTGGTACACTGACAGGGTCTGAATCAACCCAATGTTAAGGGGAGGGAAGATTGGTCAAGAGGGTGATGATTATTGTTGTTCTACTGCCTGATTGTTATGCAACAACACTGTTTACAAAAGCTTTGTTAAAGAACAAGTTGTTGTTTGTGTCCCACTGCTTTGCTTTATCTTGGCCAGGTCGCAGATGTAAATGAGAACTTGTTCTCAACTGGCCACCTGGTTAGATAAACGTGCATTTATTTATTTAAAAAACGTTTTTTTTTACAACATTAACAATGTCTACACTGTATTTCTGATCAATTGTATTATTATTTTAATGGATGAAAAATGTGCTTTCTTTAAAAAACAAAAACATTTCTAAGTGACCCCAAACTTTTGAACGGTAGTATACATCTACATGATGTATTGTTACACCATGTAGGAGCAGTATAGACCTAGTCTGTTCATTATATACATCTACATGATGTATTGTTACACCATGTAGGAGCAGTATAGACCTAGTATGTTCATTATATACATCTACATGATGTATTGTTACACCATGTAGGAGCAGTATAGACCTAGTCTGTTCATTATATACATCTACATGATGTATTGTTACACCATGTAGGAGCAGTATAGACCTAGTCTGTTCATTATATACATCTACATGATGTATTGTTACTCCATGTAGGAGCAGTATAGACCTAGTCTGTTCATTATATACATCTACATGATGTATTGTTACTCCATGTAGGAGCAGTATAGACCGACAGTAGATGGCTACTTATTTAGATGTTGTTTGACTTAATGAAACTTCCTTAAATGTGCTGTAGTAAACATGTTTTATTCACACTAATCAACCAACACATCACTGTCTTTGTATGTCTCAATAGTATTATTTAATTAAATCCATGTAAAATAATCTTTGTCTGAAAATAAAATCTGATCCTCAACTGCGTTTCCCTCCAGTCAGCAGACGGCGATGTGCGTCTTTCAGGCGATGCTGCAGCGTGACGTATAATCTAGTGGACGGTTCTTCATAAACAGCTCGTCAACCACCTCGGTAGCTTGCTAGCCAACATAGCCGAAAGATTCAAGCTATTTATACGCTTTCGGTCTATATTAGCTACTGTGTTTTAGACACACTTCTGTCGTATCTACTTGTTAACCTATTTAATTTAATATTACGTTATTTTTTTATTAGTCAGCTATAGTAGCTGGCTGGTTAAGTTAGTATTAGCCTAGTCGCTAATGATAGCTAGCTAGCTAACATCCCCGAACATGAGCTCCCTAAACTACTCCCCTCCTGTTAAAGAAGAGGAGGTCTGCTGGACGGAGAAAGAAGCTCTGGGGCTGAACATTGTCGTGAAAGAGGAGAAGGAAGAGGAGGATGTTACAGTAAAACAAGGAGTAGAGGGTGAGGCTGTTACAGTGAAAGAAGAAGAGAAAGACGTTTCAGTTAAACAAGAGGAAGAAGAGGATGATGCTGTTTTTGGAGTGAAGAAGGAAGGAGAGATTACTGTCACATTGGAAGATGAAGAGGAGGAGACAGGAGATCTGATTAACACCAGTAAGTACCGCCTTCAATTAGTTTTTAACTTTGGATATTCGGAGTTGGCTCGTCAATACCTCTTCAACGGAGGGCCCTGGGATGATGACTGATATGTCTAGAATCAGACGACGTAGAGAACAAGCTACCCCTTGTTTTCTCCGTTCCGTTTCCAAAAAGTGACTTAACATATATATTTGAGGAGGGTCTATCTGCTGACCGCAGACTGGGGGGCCACGGCATGTAGTGATTTTAATGTAGTGATGTTTTACTACACACCGTGACCCCCAATAGAGCCATGTGAGAGTTGGGTTGGCTACACCCAAGATTATGAATATACTGACAAGATGTCTCTCCGCCCTAACAAGGGGAGTCGTTGTCCACAAAGCTGCACTGTGGGCTGTCTCGCTCCCACCTATCCTGTCTTTGGATTGGTGGATACATCTTATTATTGTAATCTATTGTTTATATTCTATGAGGGTTGATGTCGTCAACCGCCTGTATTCAATGGAGAGAGATGCTAAACTACTAGCATGAATATGCATAGCGATCTGGAGACAACTCCAATAGTGTTTTATCAAAGTTGTCGGTATGTCACGTGTCCACAAAACAACTTAATCATTACGAAACTTCTGTTAGATCAAGTTAACCTCACGTAGCAAATATGCCATTCATTTTGTTGTTGACCAAATTCAACACTTTCCACATTGGGTTGATAATTGTTTCCACTTGGATACAACCAACTGTAGCCTACTGGCATGATCTAGAGAGATACAACCTACTGTAGCCTACTGGCATGACCTAGAGAGATACAGCCTACTGTAGCCTACTGGCATGACCTAGAGTTACAACCTACTGTAACCTACTGGCATGACCTAGAGAGTTACAACCTACTGTAGCCTACTGGCATGACCTAGAGAGTTACAACCTACTGTAGCCTACTGGCATGACCTAGAGAGATACAACCTACTGTAACCTACTGGCATGACCTAGAGTTACAACCTACTGTAACCTACTGGCATGACCTAGAGAGTTACAACCTACTGTAGCCTACTGGCATGACCTAGAGAGATAGAACCTACTGTAACCTACTGGCATGACCTAGAGAGTTACAACCTACTGTAGCCTACTGGCATGACCTAGAGAGTTACAACCTACTGTAACCTACTGGCATGACCTAGAGAGTTACAACCTACTGTAGCCTACTGGCATGACCTAGAGAGATACAACCTACTGTAACCTACTGGCATGACCTAGAGAGTTACAACCTACTGTAACCTACTGGCATGACCTAGAGAGTTACAACCTACTGGCATGACCTAGAGAGTTACAACCTACTGGCATGACCCAGAGAGATACAACCTGCTGTAGCCTACTGGCATGACCTAGAAAGATACAACCTACTGTAGCCTACTGGCATGACCTAGAGAGATACAACCTACTGTAGCCTACTGGCATGACCTAGAGAGATACAACCTACTGTAACCTACTGGCATGACCTAGAGAGATACAACCTACTGTAACCTACTGGCATGACCTAGAGAGATACAACCTACTGGCATGACCTAGAGAGATACAACCTACTGGCATGACCTAGAAAGATACAACCTACTGGCATGACCTAGAGAGATACAACCTACTGTAACCTACTGGCATGACCTAGAGAGTTACAACCTACTGGCATGACCTAGAAAGATACAACCTACTGGCATGACCTAGAGAGATACAACCTACTGGCATGACCTAGAAAGATACAACCTACTGGCATGACCTAGAGAGATACAACCTACTGTAACCTACTGGCATGACCTAGAGAGATACAACCTACTGTAGCCTACTGGCATGACCTAGAGAGTTACAACCTAGTGGCATGACATAGAGAGATACAACCTACTGGAACCTACTGGCATGACCTAGAGAGTTACAACCTACTGTAGCCTACTGGCATGACCTAGAGAGATACAACCTACTGTAACCTACTGGCATGACCTAGAGAGTTACAACCTACTGTAACCTACTGGCATGACCTAGAGAGTTACAACCTACTGTAACCTACTGGCATGACCTAGAGAGTTACAACCTACTGTAGCCTACTGGCATGACCTAGAGAGATACAACCTACTGTAACCTACTGGCATGACCTAGAGAGATACAACCTACTGTAACCTACTGGCATGACCTAGAAAGATACAACCTACTGTAGCCTACTGGCATGACCTAGAAAGATACAACCTACTGTAACCTAGTGGCATGACCTAGAGAGATACAACCTACTGGAACCTAGTGGCATGACCTAGAGAGTTACAACCTACTGTAACCTACTGGCATGACCTAGAGAGTTACAACCTACTGTAGCCTGCTGGCATGACCTAGAGAGTTACAACCTACTGGCATGACCTAGAGAGTTACAACCTGCTGTAACCTACTGGCATGACCTAGAGAGATACAACCTACTGTAGCCTACTGGCATGATCTAGAGAGATACAACCTACTGTAGTCTACTGGCATGACCTAGAGAGATACAACCTACTGTAACCTACTGGCATGACCTAGAGAGTTACAACCTACTGTAGCCTACTGGCATGACCTAGAGAGATACAACCTACTGGCATGACCTAGAGAGTTACAACCTACTGTTGCCTACTGGCATGACCTAGAGAGATACAACCTACTGTAGCCTACTGGCATGACCTAGAGTTACAACCTACTGTAACCTACTGGCATGACCTAGAGAGTTACAACCTACTGTAACCTACTGGCATGACCTAGAGAGATACAACCTACTGTAACCTACTGGCATGACCTAGAGAGATACAACCTACTGTAACCTACTGGCATGACCTAGAGAGATACAACCTACTGTAACCTACTGGCATGACCTAGAGAGATACAACCTACTGTAACCTACTGGCATGACCTAGAGAGATACAACCTACTGTAACCTACTGGCATGACCTAGAGAGTTACAACCTACTGTAGCCTACTGGGACAACCTAGAGAGATACAACCTACTGTAACCTACTGGCATGACCTAGAGAGTTACAACCTACTGTAGCCTACTGGCATGACCTAGAGAGTTACAACCTAGTGGCATGACATAGAGAGATACAACCTACTCGAACCTACTGGCATGACCTAGAGAGTTACAACCTACTGTAGCCTACTGGCATGACCTAGAGAGATACAACCTACTGTAACCTACTGGCATGACCTAGAGAGTTACAACCTACTGTAACCTACTGGCATGACCTAGAGAGATACAACCTACTGTAACCTACTGGCATGACCTAGAGAGTTACAACCTACTGTAACCTTCTGGCATGACCTAGAGAGATACAACCTACTGTAACCTACTGGCATGACCTAGAGAGATACAACCTACTGTAACCTACTGGCATGACCTAGAGAAATACAACCTACTGTAGACTACTGGCATGACCTAGAGAGTTACAACCTACTGTAACCTACTGGCATGACCTAGAGAGTTACAACCTAAAATAGCCTACTGGCATGACCTAGAAAGATACAACCTACTGTAGCCTACTGGCATGACCTAGAAAGATACAACCTACTGTAACCTAGTGGAATGACCTAGAGAGATACAACCTACTGGAACCTAGTGGCATGACCTAGAGAGTTACAACCTACTGTAACCTACTGGCATGACCTAGAGAGATACAACCTACTGTAACCTACTGGCATGTCCTAGAGAGATACAACCTGCTGTAATCTACTGGCATGTCCTAGAGAGATACAACCTACTGTAACCTACTAGCATGACCTAGAGAGTTACAACCTACTGTAGCCTACTGGCATGATCTAGAGAGATACAAACTACTGGCATGACCTAGAGAGATACAACCTACTGTAGCCTACGGCATGACCTAGATATATATACAAGCATTTCTAAACTTTTTTTCTCACTTTTATGGGGTATTGTGATGTCTTTATGAGGTATTGTCTGAAAGTTGATAATTTAAAAATATATATATATTTTATAATAACCAAATGTGTAAAAAGGAAGGGGTCAGAATGCATGTATGTTGTATGTTCTAGGGCAGATTTAAAAAAAAAGAGAGTATTTTCTTTCTACCAATTGATTGGTTGAAATGTTATGACGTCTATTTGTTCATATAGACACACCCCGTGTGTTTAATAAAATCAACTGTATGTGCAGAACTTGAACTGAACTGATGCTTCAAGCGTTTGATTAAATAATTAACACACACAAATGACTTGAGGAAGCCAGAGATCAATATAACCAGAAGAAAATAACCAATTCCCCACCTGCTGCTGGCCTTCGTTAATTCTAATGTTATGCTCCTGGAGTTTCCGGTAAAATAGGTAAACTTTTTCCATTTCTGTTTGAAGTGCCAATTTATCTGACCATTTCTACCGATCTGCGTGCCAGTTACGAACGAGTTACCAAACCTGTTTGGCCCCGCCACTTCCTGGGTCGGTGAAGAGCGGTATTACATTTAAGGAATATATCCGAGTCTCACGCTCATCACCTGTGGAATGTGGGGCTTCCAGCGAGGTGTGGATTTAATAGTATGTTGTACCTAGTTTCCCTCCTTCAGGGAACAGTAGTTATAGTCATAACGTGTGGATTTAATAGTATGTTGTACCTAGTTTCCCTCCTTCAGGGAACAGTAGTTATAGTCATAACGTTAAGCTTGTCATATGATGAACTTTAACTTAAATACTGGATCTTGCTGTCGGACAGTTTTTTGTATTCAGATCTCTGAAATGCTCTCTAACTACGTAACATTTAGTGTCTCCTTATGTTACGCTGGGAAAACAGTTTTCATGGGCACAGAAATCCTAAATCATTTCAGTTTACTAAATCCAATGGTTCTAACCGAGAGTCACCTTAACTTTATTGACAACTCCCAAATGGATACTGTCATTAATGCGGTTCTTAAATAATTACACATAATACTTAATACTGTAGCTGTTTAGTTACAGTCACATGTTCAACTATCATCAGCTGATCCAGGAAATCATTTTCTGCATGCCAGTCAAATGTAGTTCTTCATTCATTACACCGGTAAAGACAGTTATGCCGTGCTCCACGTTGGATCCAACATCCCAAACAAATCGATATTTATAATGTGTTATTGTCTACTTGATTTACAGTAGGGTCTCGTTAGTCCGTTTGGAAACGGAGATACTTAGCTCATAATGTGTAGAGAACTGTTCCTTGATGGATAGGCTATTGTACAACACACAGAGCTATTTTCCTTTATTCAGGACATTTAGAATGACAACACATTACAGAGTAGCCTAATGGGATTATTCACAAAATTATCTGGTGATCAGGTTATGAATTGTCATGACAAAGACATTTTAGTCTCCTTCTTTCACCTGAAATATTAAATGATTTATAGTCCTAGGTCTATGTTGTTGTTAGGTGAAGTTATGGGTCTTACAGTAGGTCTATGTTATTGTTAGGTGAGATTATAGACCATTTTGGCATACACTTAGTGGACAAAACCTCATTATCAGGCTGATGGAAAACTAGCCAATGAGCATTTTACTGGTTGAAGTTGTTTTTAAATATAAAGTAGTACATTTGACAAAAACACAAACATTATATTAAATCAGGACATTCAAACGAGCCTTACAATTATAATCCAAAGTAGTGTCAAATGATAATAATAATCATAATCAACCTGGAAATGGAGGCTATATTTGCTGTCAGCCTATGAGAACTCCCCTGAGTTTCCCCCACGGTGGTGAATTAGTGAATAGACACAGAACTTAATGTGAGTTTCCTTGAGTAGCACTCCTGATCTTGTGCTGTAATATTCAGAATACATTGTGAAAACTAATCTTTGCTCACCATTTGTTAAATATATATATTTTTTCACCCCTTTTTTCTCCCCAATTGGTACTTACAGTCTTGTCTCATCGCTGCAACTCCCATACGGACTCTGGAGAGGCGAAGGTCGAGAGCCATGCGTTCTCCGAAACACAACCCAACCTAGCCGCGATGCTTCTTGACACAATGCCTATCCAACCCGAAAGCCAGCAGCACCAATGTGTCGGAGGAAACACTGTACACCTGGCAACCTGGTCAGCGTGCACTGCGCCCGGCCTGCCACAGGAGTCGCTAGTGCGCGATGAGACAAGGATATCCCTGCCGGCAACAGAGCTTGGACTCGAACCCAGAATCTCTAATGGCACAGCTTAGGCCACTTGCTCACCATTTTTGCTCCAGGCAGATATACTACATCCATAACTAGCGGTTTCTGCATTAGCAGGGATGTGTTTCTGCAGTCAAATTGTGTGTGCATCGCCCTTGTCGCAATTTTAGCAAACACAGAAAGGTGCCTATATTTGAGAACAAAAGTCGCCTAGCACACTGCTTAGGAGTTCAACACCTTTTACTTATTTCTAGTTACTACTAATGTGAAAACAAGACTAAATATGACTATTGTTGCTCACTTGACTGTCTTAAGACAATTGTCAAGTAATTTTAACATTCATTACAGACGTCAATTGTTGTACAGTATCATGGCTACGCTGTTTGCATCACCTTTTTCAGTGGTTTTCTGCTGTTGTGAGCCTTTAACTATCTGTCTGACTTGTTCACACAGGAGAGAGACGTGACTATCATGGATCCTCTGGGGAGCCTCAACATCATGATGCTAACGAGGCAGAGACGAGTTTGTCCAGATTCTATCACCTCAAGAAACACCAGCAGAGACCCACAGGGAAGAAATATATGCTGCTCTGCTGCTCTGACTGTGGAAAACATTGCAAATCTTCATCAGAACTTAAAATACACCAGCGAGTACACACAGGAGAGAAATCTCACCACTGTTTTGATTGTGGGAAGAGTTACTTAAGATTAAAATCACTAAAAGTACACCTGAGAATTCACACTGGAGAGAAACCTTACAGCTGTGATCAATGTGGGAAGAGTTTTACTACATCTAGCTATCTGATTATACACCAGAGAACACATACAGGAGAGAAACCTTACAGCTGTACTCAATGTGGGAAGAGTTATATTTCATCTTGCCATCTGAGTAGACACCAGCTAGTACACACAGGAGAGAAACCTTATAGCTGTAATCAATGTGGGAAGAGTTTTACTCGGCCAGACAGCCTGATAATACACCAGAGAACACACACAGGAGAGAAACCTTATAGCTGTGATCAATGTGGGAAGACTTATATTTCATCTTCCCATCTGACTAAACACCAGCGAGTACACACAGGAGAGAAACCTTATAGCTGTACTCAATGTGGGAAGAGTTTTTCTACGTCTAGCTTTCTCACTATACACCAGAGAACACACACAGGAGAGAAACAATATAGCTGTGTCAATGTGGGACAAGATTTGCTTGGCTAACCAGCCTAGGATCACATCAGAGAACACACACAGGAGAGAAACCTCCTAGCTGTGATCAATGTGGGAAGAGATACTCTGATAAAAGATCTCTGATTAAACATCAGAAAATACATGGAGTTGTTTCATGATATCAATGAAATAATGTCACAATGTAGAATGTTTAACATTGTAGTAGGAGTATTTTAATGATGTCACAATGTACAACCATAAACATTTGCCCCCTGTTCTATTGATTTCAATATGATATGGATATTAGCCTCAGGGGGAAATCCAGGCTCTGAAATGGAAGAGTTACTATTTATGAGATTTAACAAAAAGTGACTAACAAAAAAAGATCTGTGTTACACTTACCACGTTGGTGACCCACTTGAATCAACATGCAACACTTCAAAATGTATCTAGCTGCTTTCTACAAATTGTCCTCTAACCAGGGATGTACACATTATTCCCAGATTCCATGTGGTTTTTGAGCTGTTCGTTTTAACAGGACGTGCAACTTCATCTCCCTCCTGTCACACAAATGATTTTAGCATGATATCGATGAATAAGTGTTGTGTTCCTTTGTTTAGCGACCCCTACATTTAAATGCATCACTCCAAAATGTAGCTGACTGTCTTCTGCAGGTTGTCCTCTAACCTGTGAGGTAAAATATATCTCCCATTTCCATGTGTTTTTTAGTTGTGTTAGTTTCAACAGCACGTACAACCTGACTGGCTGATGTTTGTGTACATAGCACATGTTATGTTTAGGTTTTCAATTTATCACAAACTGTTTCTGCATATTGGTTATTGATTTGTACATGTTAAAACTGTGCTTTGACATTGGGGATATCCCACCTAGCAAAATGTCATTGAAAAGACGTCGAAAATAAGACTATGCAATCAAATATTTCATATTTACAATTCATGTAACATTTAGTAATGATAATTATTTATGTAACCAACTGACAATTTTTTTGGTACAATTGTATTCACATTGTTGCCGTGTTTTTATGAATATCAGGGTTCATTCTCAGATGTGCCAACCCAAGTGTGCTAGAGCATGACATTGGGGACTGGGCCCCGATCCAACAACATGCCTATCTAGTGAACCCTGAGAAGAGAGAGAAGCTCTGCAGTGAGGTGGAAAGTTACTACGGATATTGCAGGAGTTTCATCTTGAAATCAGACATGTCTGTGGTAAGGACAACATGGTTGCTGATTGTCTCAAGGGTGGGCAGTCAAAAATATTTCTGTTTTGCGTTTAGCCAGTGCGTTGCCATGGATCACAATTTATTTTGACTACATGTTGTTCTGTATTGGAGATGAGTTTTGTTTGGGCTCGTTCCAAGGGGACGAGAGTTCTAGAAGCTAGTGGGATTTAGGAAGACGAGAGTTCTAGAAGCTAGTGAGTTTTAGGAAGACGAGAGTTCTAGAAGCTAGTGAGTTTTAGGACGACGAGAGTTCTAGAAGCTAGTGAGTTTTAGGAAGACGAGAGTTCTAGAAGCTAGTGGGATTTAGGAAGACGAGAGTTCTAGAAGCTAGTGAGTTTTAGGATTCTATAGAAAGAAAAATGAGAGAAAATAAAACGATTGTATATTATTGTTTAGAAATGTGTTTTTCTTGTTTTTAATTGTTGATAGCCAGTAGATCGCCAGTAGACACCATGTTTATATTCGTTATACTCGTTAGCCCGTCAAGCTCGTTAGCACGTCTAGCTCGTTAGCACGTCTAGCTCGTTAGCACGTCTAGCTCGTTAGCACGTCTAGCTCGTTAGCACGTAGGACGCACTGATTGGTGTCACCTCGTTAGTCAGTATGTGTTACACCTGTGCTGGCTTGTCCATCTCGTTAATGGGAAGGTGTTTCACCTGAGCTGGTCCAGGTTCTATTTAAGAGTGTCTGGCCCAGTGCTCCAGTTGTCTTGATACATGTGGAGAGTCAACACCTTTAGTTGCTCCACCATTTTGGTTTGCTTCCTGTCTTTAAGTTTGGTGTGGGTTTTTCTTTTGTTTGCCTCTTCTTGGCCAGATTTAGTGGGTCTCATGGTGGGTGTCTTTTAGGTCCCAGTTGTTGTTACTAGTCAACTTTCAGTGGACACCCCCATAGTGTCTTTCAGAGCCCCTCCTAAAATCATGCTTATATTTTGGGTTGGATGTTGCATCCAATTAATATTTTAATCAATGGATTTTCCTTAGAATGCTAATTCGTCTTTCAGTTGTTAATCTTATGTTTGTTGTGGTAAATATTTCTGTTTATTTTCATTGTTTTATTTTTTTCCTGTGAAGCATCCATGTCTGAAATGTGCTGTATAAATAAAGCTTGATTTGAACATATTGCAAAAGAAATTAACCCAATGACTGACAATCAACAGACTCTTGCAAAACCAATACGTATCTTGGTCCATCTTATTATACTGAATTTATACTTTTTTCATATCTCCCACTATGTCAAAATAGTGCTGGTATGTACGTTTAGTATTACTTTTCAACCAACCCAGTGCATTTGTTGAAGATAAATGTTTAATTCAACAATACGTCAAAGGATTCAACTACTGCAAACCGAAACAAACAAAATGGATCAACCAGATCAATCCCACTTTTCCAGCCTGCTGAAGGCGTGGTGGAGTGGTAAACACCACCCCCGGCTCTACCAGGGGCTTGAGGTGGTCTCCCACAGCTCTGCTTATGTCATGTTCTGTGGCCTTGCTGTTCCATTTATTGACTGTCCCTGCAACACAGAAACACATTTAGGCATATTATATAAAACACTCAAAGTAATGGATATGGAGCATCTATGGCCTCAGTTACACCTGGCACCTAAATGTGACTTCTGTCATCTGATCACTCCAAGCTGCATTAGGTTCAGATCTACCAGGATGGGCCTTTGACATCGTCTGGATGCAGTCAGGCCACCAAATATGCATCAGCAATGTAAAGAGATGTGGTGAATGAGTGGGGAAAGGTACATTTGACACAAATGACCTTCATAATATCAAAGAACAAATGTGTGTGTCTGAGGGGAATTTAACTTTCATACAGCCAAAAGGGGTGAGAAATTACACCAATATCAGTGGACAATTTGCACTAATGTAAATAAACATGGATGATGGAACATATTCCCTTTAGCTGACGTGATGAACCGCTAAGGGAACATAAATATTTACCATCTAAACCATGTGTGACCTCTCACCTCTCTGGCTGTAGAAGTGTTCTTCCTAACCAGTCCCTCAACAGCTCTCTGACTGAGCTCCACCCTCACTGGGTCTTCAGAGGAGAGGAAGGCTGAGGAGGGATGGAAGGATGAATGGATCAGTCAGTCAATAAAGTGTAGAGCTGCTGTCTATGCTGTCTGAAAAAATCACTATTTTAGTAGTTCGTTAAAGTAAATAAGGCTTTATGACTGCTGAATACCAACTATCAATCACTTAGATCATGTATTTTCAGGTAGAGATACATCCTTGGGATGTCCCTAGCCCATTGAAGTTGACATTTAAAATGGTTAAGGTAGGGGTTAAGGTTAGGGTTTAGGGTAGGGATGTCCCAAGGATCCCAGATAGCATTGACCATCGTGCATTCTTCTGTCTCTTTTACATAGCAGGTGTAAAAGAAACACAGACAAGACAAGTAGGCATGCAGTGCATTATGGTCATTGTAGTTTAAAAAAATAGCATCTAATTATGCCAATCTGTATGTGGGGTTGTTAGAGAAGAATGTGATTGTCAGCCCTAACAATCCATTCTAGCACCTCATCAGGCTCTGTAAAAGTCTTCATTGATGACGTGTTCCTTCTATTCCAGAGGACAGCAGAGGAACTTCATCGATTCCACTCCTTCATCAATACAAGCAGTGAACATCTGAAATTCACCCTCACCTTTGATGCGCATGAAACAAGTTACCCGATGGTTGGATGATACTGTTCTCGTCAATCATCTTAAATACTGTACTTAAAAACTGGAAATCAACAGGGGACAGCAGAGTGGAACAGGTTTGTTAATTTTTCCCAGAGCCTTATATTAATGTAACTTGTAATGATGGTACTAATGGCGTTAATGATCTTTGTCATTTCCTGTGCTGTGTCACACAGGCTACTGTGTTCCGTTCATGGATGTATTATGGTTACGTTACTGTAGCCTGTTTCGCTGTACAGTGTATGTGCACTTTCCCCAGCTTATGTGGCATGAGTCATGACCGAGTCCTGGCAAGTCCATAGTCTAGATTTACTACTAGTTGAAACATATTGCCTTCAATGCCATATTCTGATCGCTATGTTGCACTCATTGCTATGATATAATTCCTCCACGAAGACGTAAGACGTGCAAACTGTTTAGTCTACCGGCCGTTGTGTCACTATTATTAGCTAGGCTACTTAGCTAGCCATGCTGGGTGTCGTGTGTGTGTATCAGTGTGTGTTTTAGCTAGCCATGCTGGGTGTCGTGTGTGTGTATCAGTGTGTGTGTTTTAGCAAGCCATGCTGGGTGTCGTGTGTGTGTATCAGTGTGTGTGTTTTAGCAAGCCATGCTGGGTGTCGTGTGTGTGTATCAGTGTGTGTGTTTTTGACTTGACCTGGTCCCTTACTTGCGAATATGTCGCTTATTTTGCAGCATTTAGCTGCGTCTGTGGCAAGGGCCTTTCTCTTGTTTTATTCTCTCCCTCTCTGCTCCATCTTTCATTTTCTGACCGTCCATTTCGCCGTGCGACTTGTCTAAAATGTTATCGGTAGAGAAGCAGGTAGACGGTTGCTATGTGCGTCGATGTCATTTTTGCGCGGGGACACTGCAGCGAGAGAGTGAGAGTTGCGCCTGATACGTGGATACTCCGTCAACTCATTCCTGCTTGCTATATTATCGTTAGTCAAGTTCACTATTCACGGCAGGCCAAAACGACCCTCAGGCCACTGGGAAATGTCCCGGTGCTCCCTACGGCCAGTCCGCCACTGCCGCTCGGTCATCGCTCATCCATATGCTTCTATGTACATATTCTCATTCACGCCTTTAGATTTGTGTGTATTAGGTAGTTGTTGGGGAATTGTTAGATTACTTGTTAGATATTATTGCACTGTCAGAACTAGAAGCATAAGCATTTCGCTACACTCGCATTAACATCTGCTAACCATGTGTACGTGACCAATAAAATTAGATTTTTGATTTGATTAGATTTTCCAGTTAGCTACCAACTTGAAAGAGGGAACTTTAGCATAAAACCCACATGGAAAACAGATTCGGCAAATAACATATAAAGAGAGGCTTATTTGACACCAAACCAACAACAGAAGTTACTAAAACATAAATTGCTAAGGTACGATGTAAAAGGTGGATTTTATGATGTAATGTCAACTTTATATATTTCTATCCCCGGGACCAAAAACTCATGCTTCCAACATTGAACTTGTCTGCACATTTTAAATAGAAGTTTTACTCAACTGCGTTACCCACTCCAGTCAATAGATGGCGATGTGGGGCTTTAATGTAATGCTGATGGTGTGACGTATAATGTAGTGGACGGAACGCTTCTTTCAACAGCAGTGACAGTTATTCAGCCACCTCGGTAGCTTGCTAGACAAAATAGCCGAACCAATAAAGCTCTTTAGACACTTTCGTGTATCTTAGCCACTTTGTTTTAAACCCACTTCTGTTGTCTAGTTAGTTATCCGATTTAATTTCATATTTGCTTTGTTGTTATTATTCAGCTAGCGGGCTGGATAAGTTAGCATTAGCCTAGCTAGCTAACATCCCCGACCATGAGTTCACTAAGCTACTCTCCTCCTGTTAAAGAAGAGATCTGCTGGACGGAGGAAGAAGAAGCTCTCGTCAAAGAGGTGGCTGTTGAATTACAAAAACAAGTAGAGGGTGAGGCTGTTACAGTGAAAGAAGAGGAAGACGCGTTCAGAGTGAAGGAGGATGTTACAGTAAAAGAAGAGGAGGAGGCAGAGAAAGAGGAGGAAGAAGAGGAGGAAACTGGATATCTGGTCCCGGTTTCCCAAACGCATCTTAAGGCGTCCAATGGTTCTAAAGATGAACTTGGCCATAAGATGGTTTTGAGAAACCGTTCCCTGATTAACACTAGTAAGTACTGTCTTAAATACAGAGGCACAAACTCTGCAGTTGTTGAACTGATGTTTGGTGTTAAAGGGGAAATCTGAAATTGCTACATCCATTTTTAGACTTTTAAATGATTTATTTATAGCCATTGATTCTTGAAGAATATAACACATGCCTCATGAGCTTAGTTCAACTGTTGTACCCCATCAGATCCCCAAATAAGCTTTTTTTGCTCGAATGTTAGGAAACAATGTAAATCAACACTGTATAGCCTCAACATGGTTAAAACTATAACGTTGATATCATGGATGGTCAGTCCTTGCATCCATAGGTCTGTCTGTAGTTACATTTCTCCAGACCCATCCACCATCTTATTACCAAGACAGTGATGGAATTACAGCTTTGTTATTGTTTCAACTGCAGATTGATTGATTGTTGTGTGGCTTGTTTAAAGGGACAACCTAGGTTTTAAACAGAAACAAAATGGCTGCCCAGAGACTTGGTTTGGTAAACAGCTGAGGGATGGGGGAAGGAGAAGTGTAACCACTCTCACATTCATAGAGAAAGCTATTGTAGCAACCGTAACCCAACACCTATGGACCTCGTCAAGAAGTTCCCCACATCTTGGCATAACAGTTATAAGGTGTTGACTTGACAGTCACTGGGCCCAGGTTTGAGTTCAGCTCAGGGCTACCCCCTGAATTCACTACACTATGAATACAAAGACTGGCCATCCATTATGTCATAATCATAGTTTAACCAGGTTTCTAGGCTATATAGTATATTCTAGAATTCATCCATGATGTCATAATGATAGTTTAACCAGGTTTCTAGGATATGTAGTATATTCTAGAATTCATCCATGATGTCATAATCATAGTTTAACCAGGTTTCTGGGCTATATAGTATATTCTAGAATTGCCAGTGAAGATTTCCTGTGGGGGGCAAATTATTAGAGCTGTTGATAAGTCATTGTATAATATTCAGCCAATTTTTTTCATGCCATTACATTATAGGCAAGACATACCTAGATTCAATTACATTCATGAATTGTTTTGAAAGCTTTGTTTAAAAACCTTCTCAAAATTGGTGCCTTGACAGATTTGTAGAAAACAGTTTGTCATAAAACACTTTTTATTTATTTAAATGTAACCTTTATTTAACTAGGCAAGTCAGTTAAGAACAAATTCTTATTTACAATGACTGCCTACCCCGGACGACTTTCCTAACTGACTGTGTGTATTGGTTCCTGACTTCTCTGAAAAGTTGCATATCGCGGGGACTATTCAATGCTAGTGCAGTACGCCACAGGATGTTTTTGTGCTGGTCGAGGGCAGTCAGGTATGGAGTGAACCAAGGGCTATATCTGTTCTTAGTTCTACATTTTTTGAAAGGGGCATGCTTATTTAAGGTGGTGAGGAAATTACTTTTTAAAAAACAACCAGGCATCCTCTACAGACGGGATGAGGTCAATATCCTTCCAGGATACGCGGGCCAGGTCGATTAGAAAGGCCTGCTTGCAGAAGTGTTTTAGGGAGCGTTTGACAGTGATGAGGGTTGGTCGATTGACCGCGGACCCATAACGGATGCAGGCTGAGATCCTGATTGAAAACAGCAGAGGTGTGTTTGGAGGGCAAGTTGGTCAGGATAATATCTATGAGGGTGCCCATGCTTACGGATTTAGGGTTGTACCTGGTGGGTTCCTTGATAATTTGTGTGAGATTGAGGGCATCTAGCTTGGATTGTAGGACGGCCGGGGTGTTAAGCATATCCCAGTTTAGGTCACCTAACAGAACGAACTCTGAAGATAGATGGGGGGCAATCAATTCACATATGGTGTCCAAGGCACAGCTCGGAGCTGAGGGGGGTCTATAACAGGCGGCAACAGTGAGAGACTTTTTTCTGGAGAGATACATTTTTAAAATTAGAAGCTTGAACTGTTTGGGCTTAGACCTGGAAAGTATGATATAACTTTGCAGGCCATCTCTGCAGTAGATTGCAACTCCTCTCATTTTGACGGAAAATGTTGTAGTTGGGGATGGACATTTCAGAATTTTTGGTGGCCTTCCAAAGCCAGGATTCAGACACGGCAAGGACATCAAGGTTGGCGGAGTGTGCTAAAGCAGTGAGTAAAACAAACTTAGGGAGGAGGCTTCTGATGTTAACATGCATGAAACCAAGGCTTTTACGGTTACAGAAGTCAGCAAATGAGAGTGCCTGGGGACACACAGGGCCTGGGTTAACCTCTACATCACCTGAGGAACAGAGGAGTAGGATGAGGGTACGGCTAAAGGCTATCAGAACTGGTCATCTAGTGAGTTGGGAACAGAGAACAAAAGGAGCAGATTTCTGGGCGTGGTAGGATAGATTCAAGGCATAATGTACAGACAGGGGTATGGTAGGGTGCGAGTACAGTGGAGGTAAACCTAGGCATTGAGTGACGATAAGAGAGGTTGCATCTCTGGAGGCACTAGTTATGCTAGGTGAGGTCACCGCATGTGTGGGAGGTCAGACAAAATAGTTCTCTGAGGCATGCTGAGTGGGACTAGGGGCTCTGCAGTAAAATAAAACAATGATAACTACCCTAAACAACAGTATACAAGGCATATTGACATTAGAGAGACATAAAGCGAGGCATAAAGCAATCACAGGTGTTGATTGGGAGAGCTAGCTAAGACAACAACGGGTAAGACAACAGTTAATCAGCTAAGACAACAATAACAGGTAAAATGGTGATGAATGGGTAGAGAGGGTCAGTTAACTACACACAGGGCCTGAGTTCGAGGCTGGGGCCGACAGATAAACAAAATAGAGTACCGTGATTCATGAACAGTCCAGCAGGCATCAGCTATGTAGCCAAGTGATCATAGGGTCCAGTGAACAGGAATATATGAACCAGGGAAGCCGTTAGGTAGTCGTTACTACGTTAGCCGGGAGATGCGCCTCGCTCGAGGCTAACTGGTGCTAGCTTCGGGACAAGGGAATCACCGACGTCTGGCAAAGGCCAGTTGAAGGCACATCAGACGGAATTGCGTCGGCAGACCAGTCATGATGGATCGGCGGTGCTCTGTGTCGACAAAGGGTCCAGGCCAATTGGCAAAAGAGGTATTGTAGCTGGAGTAATTTTGTTTGCTAGCCGGGAGATACACCCGGCTCGAGGCTAACTGGTGCTAGCTTCGGGACAAGTGCATTAACCACTATAGCCACTCCGGTGCAAAGGCCCAGAGCTTACGGCAGGAATCCGGTGATGTAGTGGCTTCTAGTCGTCTTCGTGAAGAGTCCGGGAGGCGTCAGCTGTGTTGCCGAGTGATCATGGGGTCCACTGAGCAGGCCGGGAGATGGGCCTGGCTCAAGGCTAGCTTCGGGGCTGGACCACTCGGTAGCAGCCAGCTAGTTGCGATTATCCGGTGTAATGGTCCAGAGCTTACGGCAGGAATACGGTGATGTAGTGGAGAAAAACAGTCCGATATGCTCAGTGTTGATATCGCGCTGTGCAGACTGGCAGGTATTATCCAGGCTAAAAGCGGCTGGTGTCTGAGCTAAAAAGGTAAAGACCTCTAACAGTGGCTAAATAGCTAGTAGCTAATTAGCTGGTTAGCTACTGATGGTTAGCTTCTGATGGAGGTTCTAGCTATTGTGACAGGTTAAAGGAAATACTCATAGCCTGTTATACATTAAAAAGTATTAGTAAGTTCATAGTATGTGAGGATCTTAAAACATCTAAGGTTAAAAAGATCATGCATTCTGTATTAGTTGATAGAGATCGATAACATTCATATAATTGTGTTAAAATCCATCAAGCGTACAAAGGGTAAGAATTGTAAAAGGAATGTGTAAACGTTATATTGATTACTTTATTTTGTGGTGCCTAATTGAAGGGGAAAAGTGTTCATCTGTGATCTACTAAATGCTCTTAATCTATGAGCCTGAGATCGATTGCTCTGGTCTCCACCCAAGTTCACGGGGAAATTGCGGTCTTTTCCTTATTGCAGTAAAAGTTCTCAGTGAGGAAACAATACCGTATCACACTCGTGATTATTTCTCCCCTTTTTCAGGTACGTTATTGATGATAAAACAGAGTCATTTAAATGTAATAACTCGCTAACATATCAAGAGTGTTTAACCTCTCTAGGGTATGTGGGACGAAATCGTCCCACCTACTCAACAGCCATTGGAATCCCGTGGCGCGATATTCAAATACCTTAGAAATGCTATTTCTTCAATTTCTCAAACATATGACTATTTTACACCATTTTAAAGACAAGACTCTCGTTAATCTAACCACACTGTCCGATTTCAAAAAGGCTTTACAACGAAAGCAAAACATTAGATTATGTCAGCAGAGTACCCAGCCAGAAATAATCAGACACCCATTTTTCAAGCTAGCATATAATGTCACATAAACCCAAACCACAGCTAAATGCAGCACTAACCTTTGATAATCTTCATCAGATGACACTCCTAGGACATTATGTTATACAATACATGCATGTTTTGTTCAATCAAGTTCATATTTATATCAAAAAACAGCTTTTTACATTAGCATGTGACATTCAGAACTAGCATACCCACCGCAAACTTCCGGTGAATTTACTAAATTACTCACGATAAATGTTCACAAAAAACATAAATTATTTTAAGAATTATAGATACAGAACTCCTTTATGCAAACGCTTCCACGGTCATCCCCCGCTTCAAAGGGGGTGACACATTAACCAGCTAGCTGACTGGCTAACTTTAACGAGCTAGCTGACTAGCTAACATTAGCCAGCTAGCTGACTAGCTAACATTAGCCAGCTAGCTGACTAGCTAACATTAGCCAGCTAGCTGACTAGCTAACATTAGCCAGCTAGCTGACTAGCTAACATTAGCCAGCTAGCTGACTAGCTAACATTAGCCAGCTAGCTGACTAGCTAACATTAGCCAGCTAGCTGACTATGTAACATTAGCCAGCTAGCTGACTAGCTAACATTAACCAGCTAGCTGACTAGCTTTATGGGTGTTGTGACATGAGTATGAAATTGTCATTCTGGTTCTTTTAGGGACTCCTGAAACAACCAGCAAACCAGGCGGTAGTTTTGTGAAACAGTGGATGTATATAATCTAGCTAGCTGAATAATTTACTGTAAATTGAATGTACAATTTCGTAAGCTTGCCTTGCTGATATTTGCCATGCAGATAGATGAAATAACGTAGCTAGCTATGTTCTTGCTTATTGTCCAGTGGATGATTAAAATACCTGTATGCCTATGGATGTGTAGCTAGCTATCTAGCCGATCTGTGTATGGACCCAAACGTTTGGTATACATATTAGTTCAGAACCTATGAACCTCAGCTATCATAGCCAGTTGTATCAACTTCAAAACAGCCTGAATGACATTAATGAAGCCTATGGATTGAGTAGAATATAATATCATGTTGTGCCAAGGATGCAAGTCGTATATACATGTAGTTATTACCATGCATGAGATCCCCACATTGTAGCCTGTACATTTAATATATTCACTGATCATGTACTCTACCTTGGCAAATAAAGGTGCAGTTTAGGTATGAATGTCTTTGAGATTATTTTTCAGTCATATCCAATACCAGGAGTATCAAATTCCAGTCTTTGAATGACGCTGTGTCTGCATGTATGGATTACAATTATACACTTCAACAGTGTTTACCAATCTTGGTCCTGGGACATCAATGGTTACACATTGTAACTAATAGACTAGAAACAGGATTTAACTAGTTAATTCATATATACTGAAATAGATTTTAAAAAACAGTACACTACACTTCCTATGCATCATGTAAATACTCTAACACTGGTTCATCTCAACATCTAATGCCCTTCATCTGCATTGATCTGGTAAACACAGGATAGGTGGAGTATTTCATCAAATTACACTTCATTTCAACCAGTAGAGAATGTGAAAGCTCATTATCCAAGTGTTATAAATACAAGTTCAATCTGTCCTTCAATGCACATCTGTTGTGCATTATAAAAACAGAGGAAGAAAGAGGAGGGGGTGAGAGAGGTGTAAAAGACAGAAAGGGAAAGAGGTAAGCACATGAGCAGGGAAGGCAGCACATGATTAATGAATCACAGTGCTACATAAATATTCTCTCAGTTCATCACAATTACATAATAGTGTCTCTCGTCGGCCCAAAGGTTCTTAAAAGCAGGTGAGGTGGCGATGATGGGACTGGGGGTTGGCATCCTCTCACATCAAAACATACCTGCAGACGAGAGGCAGATGGAGAGAGAGAGCATGTTTAAACCTTGTGTTATTATTTTTTATTCTAACATTGTTAGTCATCAATCAGGAGGTGAAATGTAAAACTGACCTGGGATCATTAACTCTGGGACTACTGCATCTCTATCTGTATTTCAATGTAAAGCATCTCTTTAATAACACTTCCTGTATAATATAAACTGACCTGGGATCATTAACTCTGGGACTACTGCATCTATATCTGTAGTTCAATGTAAAGCATCTCTTTAATAATACTTCCTGTATAATATAAACTGACCTGGGATCATTAACTCTGGGACTACTGCATCTATATCTGTATTTCAATGTAAAGCATCTCTTCAACAATACTTCCTGTTGACCTGACCAAGTGACCTCTCACCTCTGATCATGCTGTGCCCTCTATGTAGCCAGTTCAGATGCAGGAGGGGTTCACCGACACAGCTGATATAACCTAGAGGATTTAGGGAGAAGAGGAGAGAGGGATGAAGTGAAGGAGAGAGACTGTTATTGAGAAAATAAGGTAGTTAAAGCGACAGTGTTCAACAGGAATCTCTGTGTGGCCTCACCTGGTGTCCACACCACACTAAGTGGCTGCAGAGGACTTTATGCTGAAAAACATGAACGGACACACAATGACAAACAATATAGTGTAGTTATAGAAATAATGAAGTGTCTTACTGTTCTCCATGGTTGGCCCTCTTGCCTATTCTTTGAAGGTGGAAGGATCCACAGTTATACACCTTAACCTGTTTACTGCACAACACAATCCATCAATCAGATTGATTCATGAGTGTGTAGGTGTGGGTTATAGGGTGTCTAATTGTTCTACATTTTTTCAATATGGGTGATTTAAAATAGCCTGTTTTGTTTTTGTACAGACATCACACCCTTACCTAAACAGCACCCTCACCTGAGAAGTAGAAATCAAAGGGAGAGAAACTGGGAATTGAATAAATGCAGTTGACATAGCTAAGTAAATGGAAGAATACTCTTATTGCAATGTGAATGGCTCTTAAAAGAGCCTTTGGTTGTGCATAGTGTAGTCTATGGTGTTGCCAGGGAACAACACCCTCTTTGAAGAAGTAGGAGGTGAAGATCTCATGCACACGGATTGCCTCTCTTGCTGCGTTGTTGGACCCCATCCTTGAAACATCCTGCAGAGCAGCAGACTCCTCCTCTGGCACACGGTGGCGAGCTGCAGATCCCCTCCTGGTCCTCGTGTCCATCCTCATGAAGTTACGCAGGACACAGGTAGCCTTCACACACCTGAATTCCTCCAGGAGGCAGTCCCAGATGACCCTGGTCACCCAACCTTGCAGTGCCCTACACGGTAACTGTAGGCAACCGTTATGATGGAATCTCCAGTTACAAGGTATCTGTAGGAATATGGAAGACAATGTAATTATTAGACTGTTACATCACCAGGTCATTGTGGATTACTAAAGTATAATATCCCTGATAACAAATCATGATAACATTGGATTGATAAATGCATGGGCACACATATGTACATGTGTAGCATGTGACAATAACAGGATCATATCAAGGATGGCATCACAATGAATACATAAATACCACTTGAAGCTCGATGATGAGTTGATCATTTGAATCAGCTGTGCAGTGTGAAGGCAAAAACAACAATGTTCCCCTCTGAGTCCCCAGGACTGAGAACCACTGCTCTTCATTGGGACCTCTTCATATGTAGACTGGCTTTCATAGAGCTCTTTATCTGAGGACAGACAACCTCACAAGAAACAGACTTCATTATAGTCAAATTACACCACACTGAATATTATGTTACTATTATCTCCGTCCTCACTTCTAGGGACAGGAACAACACAAAAGTACCTGCCCTATCCAGAATAGCCTCCTCTCTCACTGACAGTTGGGGCTGCTATCCTTTCACCCTCCTCCATGGCTGTTAGCTAGCTACCTACAAATGCATTTGGAGTTTGTTTTTTACAGTGATAAATAGATAGCTAGCTAATATGAAGTTAGCTAGCTAAGTGAATTAAATATCACCAGCTACCTATCTATCTATACAGTATTTGAAGTTGGTTAGATAGATAGCTCATTTAGCAGCTCATTTGAGTTAGCCTGCACTGTAGCTAGTAATACATCGTTTTTTTTTTTTTTTTTTAAATCTATTTAATTACTTACTTGAATAGGTTCTCCCAGCCATGTGGACAACTGGAAACAGGGTTAGGCCGTCAATGTAAATAAGAATTTGTTCGAGTTGCCGAGTTAAACTTCACTACACTGGGATACAAACTCTGTAACACATAGTGCATTGTGGGTAGTTTAGAAGACTTCCAGAAATAAGTTAATAAATATGTAATAACACAAAAACATAACTGTTTGTACTCATAGGTAACCATATCGTGACTACAACTAGCTTAGTAAGTCTTTAACCACACGGTATTGTCACAATGCTGAGTAAAAACTAATGCTTCCTACACTTTAACTTTTTGTCTGAAAATAAACATTTTACTCAACTGTGTTACCCACTCCAGTCAGCAGATGGCGGTGTGGGAATTTAAGGTGCTGTTGGTGTGACGTATAATCTAGTGGACGGAACGCTTCTTTCAACAGCAGCAACAGTTACTCAGCCACCTCGGTAGCTTGCTAGACAAAATAGCCGAACAATAAAGCTCTTTAGACGCTTTAATGTATATTAGCCACTGTGTTTTAAACTCACTTCTGTCGTCTAGTTAGTTATCAGATTTAATTTCATATTTACGGTGTTGTTGTTATTAGTCAGCTAGCGGGCTGGTTAAGTTAGCATTAGCCTAGCTAACATCTCCGAACATGAGTTCACTAAGCTATTCTCCTCCTGCTAAAGAAGAGGTCTGCTGGACGGAGAAAGAGGCTCTCGTCAAAGAGGAGGAGGAAGAGGAGGCTGTTTCAATACAAAAACAAGTAGAGGGTTGTTACAGAGAAAGAAGAAGACAAAAACGTTTCAGTGAAAGAAGAGGAAGACGTGTTCAGAGTGAAGGAGGAGGAGGATGCAGTTTGTGGAGTGAAAGAGGAGGAGGGGGAGATGACTGTCACATCGAAGAATGAAGAAGAGGAGGAAACTGGATATCTGGGCTCGGTTTCCCAAACGCATCTTAAGGCATCCAATGGTTCTAAAGATGAACGGGCCCTGATTAACACTAGTAAGTACTGCAGAAAAAAAAAAAAAAAAAAAAAAAAAAAAAGCAGAGGCACAAACTCTGCAGTTGTTGAACTGAGGTGTGAAAGGGGAAATCTGCAATTGTTACATCCATATTTGGACTTTTAAATAATTTATTTATAGCCATTGATTCTTGAAGAATATAACACATGCCTCATGAGCTTAGTTCAACTGTTGTACCTCATCAGAACCCCCAAATAAGCTATTTTTACTCCAATGTTCAGAAACAATGTAAATCAACACTGTATAGCCTCAACATGGTTAAAACTATAATGTTGATATCATGGATGGTCAGTCCTTGCATCCATAGGTCTGTCTATGAATTTGAGAGTAGTTACATTTCTCCAGACCCATCCATCATCTTATTAGCAAAACAGTGATGGAATTACAACTTTGTTATTGTTTCAATTGCAGATTGATTGATTGATTGTGTGGCTTTTTTAAAGGGGCAACCTAGTTTTAAAACAGAAACAAAATGGCTGCCTAGAGACTTGAGCTGTGTTCGAATACTCATACTAACCATACTATATATTATGCTTATTGGTCATAGTATGGATATAGTTAGTATGGATATAGTTAGTATGGATATAGTTAGTATGGATATAGTTAGTGGCCAAAGGTTCCCGGATGTCGTACTACAGTCGCCAAAATACGAAGTATATATGCAGAGGACACTATTTCTGTGCTTTTAGGGCCCATAATGCAATTCTTCAGGAAATGGCGGGGCTTCAACTATTTTCAGGTTTGAAAAAAATTGTGGAAAATATGCAGCCGAAGTCTGACGAGAGAGTGGATACAAATGAACTGCTTTAACTAATTATGACAAATGTTAAGAGAATGTTGAGCAATGTAACGATATGTTGGCTACGTTATCCTTACAAACCGCATTGCATATCTTTACAGCAGTATGTACCAGTATGTCAGCTACAGTTGAAGTCAGAAGTTTACATACACTTAGGTTGGAGTCATAAAAACTTGTTTTTTCAATCACTCCACAAATTGTTTGTTAACAAACTATAGTTTTGACAAGTCGGTTAGGACATCTACTTTGTGCATGACACAAGTAGTTTTTCCAACAATTGTTTACAGATTATTTCACTTATAATTCACTGTATCACAATCCCAGTGGGTCAGAAGTTTACATACACTAAGTTGACTGTGCCTTTAAACAGCTTGGAAAATTCCAGAAAATAATGTCATGGCTTTAGAAGCTTCTGATAGGCTAATTGACATCATTTGAGTCAATTGGAGGTGTACCTGTGGATGTGTTTCAAGGCCTACCTTCAAACTCAGTGCCTCTTTGTTTGACATCATGGGAAAATCAAAAGAAATCAGCCAAGACCTCAGGAAAAAAATGGTGGACCTTCACAAGTCTGGTTCATGTTCATCTGTACAAACAATAGTACGCAAGTATGAACACCATGGGACCACGCAGCCGTCATACCGCTCAGGAAGAGATGAGATGAATGTACTTTGGTGCGAAAAGTGCAAATAAATCCCAGAACGACAGCAAAGGACCTTGTGAAGATGCTGGAGGAAACGGGTACAAAAGTATCTATGTCCACAGTAAAATGACCCCCCCAATATCAACATAACCTGAAAGGCCGCTCAGCAAGGATGAAGACACTGCTCCAAAACCGCCATAAAAAAGTCAGACTATGGTTTGCAACTGCACGTGGGGACAAAGATTGTACTTTTTGGAGAGATGTCATCTGGTCTGATGAAACAAAAATAGAACTGTTTGGCCATAATGACCATTGTTATGTTTCGAGGAAAAGGGGGAGGCTTGCAAACCGAAGAACACCATCCCAACCGTGAAGCGCGGGGGTGGCAGCATCATGTTGTGGGGGTGCTTTGCTGCAGGAGGGACTGGTGCACTTCACAAATATATATTGAAGCAACATCTCAAGACATCAGTCAGGAGGTTAAAGCTTGGTCGCAAATGGGTCTTCCAAATGGACAATGATCCCAAGCATACTTCCAAAGTTGTGGCAAAATGGCTTAAGGACAACAAAGTCAAAGTCTTGGAGTGGCCATCACAAAGCCCTGACCTCAATCCCATAGAAAATGTGTGGGCAGAACTGAAAAGCGTGTGTGAGCAAGGAGGCCTGCAAAACTGTTTCCGTTACACCAGCTCTGTCAGGAGGAATGGGCCAAAATTCACCCAACTTATTGTGGGAAGCTTGTGGAAGGCTACCAGAAACGTTTGACCCAAGTTAAACAATTTAAAGGCAATGTTACCAAATACTAATTGAGTGTATGTAAACTTCTGACCCACTGGGAATGTGATGAAAGAAATAAAAGCTGAAATAAATCATTCTCTCTACTATTATTCTGACATTTCACATTCTTAAAATAAAGTGGTGATCCTAACTGACCTAAGACATGGAATTTTTACTAGGATTAAATGTCAGGAATTGTGAAAAACTGAGTTTAAATGTATTTGGCTAAAGTGTATGTAAACTTCCGACTTCAACTGTAGCTACCTAACGTTAGTTGGCTACTTACACATCAAACTTACCAGTATATTAACTATATTCTAACTAACTACCCAACGTTTATTGACTTGATTATTCACATCATTCTTAGCCAAGGGGTCGTGTGCTTTCTCAGTGGACATTGTTAATTCGGGTGCGTTCCTAAATTCGCTCTCTACTCCGATTTCAGAGCACTCTCGTCTGAGTGTACCGGAGCTTAGAATAACTGCAGAATTTACTAGCACTCAACACCCGTTGAATATGTCCAGGTGGCAGTTAACGTTAAAAAAAAGCTCAAATTAAATTGTTGCGAGCAGCACAGTTAGTCACCAACGCTCTGGATAACATGAAAACAGCCTAACCAGCTCTGCTAGGGCAAGTAAAATGGTAAGAGTGAGGTTTTTTCTCATTTGTGTCTAGCAAGCTATCCAACGGTAGCCAGTTCGCTTAGTCTTTGCTTTACTGTCTTTGTGAGGTCAGAACGCTTGGATCGACCCTACTCCTCAGCCATATAGTATTGGTTTACAAACAGTGGCCTTATACGAGCTCATGTTTTGGTTTCTGATGGGGTAATACAGTTGAATCATTTGAGGCATTTATAAGTTATATTCTTCAAGAATCAATGGCTAGATGGTAAATGGGTCTTTCTGTAACTGCCAGTGAAGATTTCCTGTGAGGGTCAAATTGTTAGAGCTGTTGATAAGTCATTGTATAATATTCTGGCAATTATTTTCATGCCATTACATTGAAGGCGAACATTTGTCTTTTCTTAGCAAGGTGTTGCTAAAATAATGTTAGCTGCTAATGCTAATCGCTAGCTAGCTTGCTAAATGTATTAAGAGTCAAACGTAGCTGGCTAATACTGCCTGGTGCCAGTGCTGGTGTAGGCATAGATAAGCATGTTTGTGCAGCGGTATCTTATCAGAGAGGAATAAGAAGTTTGAATATGTTGGCTAGCTAGCCGGCTACATGAAGTAAGAAAACATGTAATGTAACATCTAATTAGGGTCATCTGGAAACACTGACCAACACTTTGGTTCTTACCATGTCTTCTTCTTCGCTGAGGTTTGTCAGACTACACTCATCAGGTGTATTGCTGCCATCTACTGTACGGGGTTGTAAAAAATACCCCCAAAACATTTTTTTTAAAGAACAAATCATTCTAATTAAAATTATAGAATACAAAATAAACGAAATTGACTAGTGCAATTTCTCACTTGCGCTATAAACACAACTCAGTCCACCTTCTACACTATTAGTGTGTTGGGATCCTTCTCCTGCATGGCTTCACTGCAGACTGTGGGACATCCACTACCATCTCTCTACTCACGCCTTCAGCTATTTTCACTGCCTGCACATAGGACACCTGCTGGATGGGCCTGATCCTAGCTACTGTGACATCCTTCATCCGTACAGGGCACTCCAGGATCTTGGGAACATGATTCCCATCACAATTACAACAACATGCTTCATCTGACTCTTCAACTACGACATATTTATTCCTTCGACAAACACTTGCCACGTGTCCAAACTTTTACAATTGTAACACCGCAGCGGCTTCTGTACATAGGGTCTCACCGCATATCTCACATACCCAGGTTTTACATAAGATGGGAGAATCAGTTCACCAAACGACAGTAAAACCTTCCTGCTATCATTCATTTTATTGACGTGCGTCTACCTGGAATGTTGTCCCTAAACCACCCAGCCTCTATGTCCAACGCAACACCAGAGATGACACCTTTAACCGGTACCCTACTCTGAAAGTCATATCCTTCCACATCGTACGTCCACATCTTGTTGAGTCACAGAGCTTCTCCTTTTGCGCTGTTGACACACGAAATCAGCATCATACCGCTCCTGGTCACTCGAACCGATTCCACTTTACCCAATTCATCCTTCACCATCTTTGAGACAGCTAACGGGTCACTTTACCCAATTCATCCTTCACCATCTTTGAGACCTCTAACGGGTCACTTTACCCAATTCATCCTTCACCATCTTTGAGACCTCTAACGGGTCACTTTACCCAATTCATCCTTCACCATCTTTGAGACCTCTAACGGGTCACTTTACCCAATTCATCCTTCACCATCTTTGAGACCTCTAACGGGTCACTTTACCCAATTCATCCTTCACCATCTTTGAGACCTCTAACGGGTCACTTTACCCAATTCATCCTTCACCATCTTTGAGACAGCTAACGGGTCACTTTACCCAATTCATCCTTCACCATCTGTGAGACCTCTAACGGGTCACTTTACCCAATTCATCCTTCACCATCTTTGAGACAGCTAACGGGTCACTTTACCCAATTCATCCTTCACCATCTGTGAGACCTCTAACGGGTCACTTTACCCAATTCATCCTTCACCATCTTTGAGACAGCTAACGGGTCACTTTACCCAATTCATCCTTCACCATCTGTGAGACCTCTAACGGGTCACTTTACCCAATTCATCCTTCACCATCTTTGAGACCTCTAACGGGTCACTTTACCCAATTCATCCTTCACCATCTTTGAGACAGCTAACGGGTCACTTTACCCAATTCATCCTTCACCATCTTTGAGACCTCTAACGGGTCACTTTACCCAATTCATCCTTCACCATCTTTGAGACCTCTAACGGGTCACCCAAAAAAACATCCTTGCTGATGATTCCCATTCCAACCATAAACTGCTGTTCATTACCAACTTTAGCCCCTTTCACTCCACTGTTCTTCACCATCGTCCACTCAGTCTCACCAACTGTACAGAGTCACTGTTCTTCACCATCGTCCACTCAGTCTCACCAACTGTACAGAGTCACTGTTCTTCACCATCGTCCACTCAGTCTCACCAACTGTACAGAGTCACTGTTCTTCACCATCGTCCACTCAGTCTCAACAACTGTACAGAGTCACTGTTCTTCACCATCATCCACTCAGTCTCACCAACTGTACAGAGTCACTGTTATTCACCATCGTCCACTCAGTCTCACCAACTGTACAGAGTCACTGTTCTTCACCATCGTCCACTCAGTCTCACCAACTGTACAGAGTCACTGTTCTTCACCATCGTCCACTCAGTCTCACCAACTGTACAGAGTCACTGTTCTTCACCATCGTCCACTCAGTCTCACCAACTGTACAGAGTCACTGTTCTTCACCATCGTCCACTCAGTCTCACCAACTGTACAGAGTCTCTGTTCTTCACCATCGTCCACTCAGTCTCACCAACTGTACAGAGTCACTGTTCTTCACCATCATCCACTCAGTCTCACCAACTGTACAGAGTCACTGTTCTTCACCATCATCCACTCAGTCTCACCAACTGTACTCACACCAAGAGAATCCCACAATGCTTCCTCCATTGCTCCTCCAGTGATCCCCTGGACTCCCTGCTCTTTGCTGTGAAAGATGAGTTTGTGTTCTCGAAGTAGCATCTATATTGTTCTCATTCCAGTACAGTTGCTGCTTCACCAACTTTTTGAATAAAAAAACATTGTGAACATTTTGTCCATATTGCCCAGCCCTACCTAGCCTAGCTAGACTAAAGAGCCTCCTGACTAACGTTGGCTAGCATGCATAACTTCTTCTGAATGAAGCTTACTTGTGTTCCCCCGGGCTTTTATAAGAGATTTTGTGACAATTAGCTTAGGAACTGTGTGTCACAACATCACAATGTGAAATGCGATTGGTCGACAGTCTCTTGGACGGGCATTACACGTTTTGACATTTTCTGGAAAAGTTTTTCTTTGGAAACTTTTGTTTACTAGCCTGCCTATTGAATTTGGAATGCACTGTAGTGCTCATCTCTGAAACTCACTTAGATAATTCCTTTGATACAGCAGTAGCAATACAGGAATATAACAACTACAGAAAAGACAGGAATGCCTATGGGGGAGGTGTTGCTGTATACAGTGCATTCGGAAAGTATTCAGACCCCTCTGTCAGGTTGGATGGGGAACGTCACTGCACAGCTATTTTCAGTTTTCTCCAGAGATGTTAGATCAGGTTCCAGTCCGGGCTCTGGCTGGGCCACTCAAGGACATAGAGACTTATCCCGAAGCCACTCCTGCGTTGTCTTTGCTGTGTGCTTAAGGTCGTTGTCCTGTTGGACGGTGAACCTTCACCCCAGTCTGAGGTCCTGAGCACTCTGGAGCAGGTCTTTCATCAAGGATCTCTCTGCACTTTGCTCCATTAATATTTCCCTGGATCCTGACTAGTCTCCCAGATTTAGTACAGAACAAACATAAGAGGATAAAAAACAGAAGACTAACAACTGAAAGACTATTGAGCATTCTAAGGAAATGCCATTGATTAAAATATTAATTGGATGCAATATCCAACCCAAAATACCAGCTTGTTTTACTACATTGTTTGTTGTTACGTTCCCCAGCAAGAAAAATCTCAAATGTTGCTCAAATAGAAGAGGCAACTAACAAAGAGTCACTGACAACAACCACAACTAAACAGGTTGGGTTTTAGGAGGGTTCTGATAGACACTATGGGGGTGTTTACTGAAAGTTGACTAGTAACAACAACTGGGACCTAAAAGACACCCACCATGAGACCCACTAAATCTGCCCAAGAAGAGGAAAACAAAAGAAAAACCCACACCAAACTTAAAGACAGGAAGCAAACCAAAAAGGTGGAGCAACTAAAGGTGTTGACTCTCCACATGTATCAAGACAACTGGAGCACTGGGCCAGACACTCTTAAATAGAACCTGGACCAGCTCAGGTGAAACACCTTCCCACTAACGAGATGGACAAGCCAGCACAGGTGTAACACATACTGACTAACGAGGTGACACCAATCAGTGCGTCCTACGTGCTAACGAGCTAGACGGGCTAACGAGCTAGACGGGCTAACGAGCTAGACGTGCTAACGAGCTAGACCTGCTAACGAGCTAGACGAGATAAAGACACATTTCAGTTGAACAACTGACGAGAAAACAACACAGGTGTAACACATACTGACTAACAGAAATGGAAAAACCAAAAAGACTAACACCGTAATAGAATGCTCACCACCAACAGAAAACAACATCCATTTCACATTAAAATCAACTACAATGCTTCACCTTCACCAACAAAAACATGGCGTCTACTGGCTGTCAACAATTAAAAACAAGAAACATTTTTTTCCCCCACTAGCTTCTAGAACTCTTGTCCCCTTGGAACGAGCCCAAACAAAACTCATCTCCAAAACGGAAAACCGTGCAGTCAAATAAATTGTGATCCATGGCAACGCACTGGCTAAACTCAAAACACAAATCTTTTTGACTGCCCACCCTTGAGACAATCAAGTTGTCCTTACCACGGACATGTCTGATTTCAAGAGGAAACTCCTGCAATATCCGTAATAACTTTCCACCTCACTGCGGAGCTTCTCTCTCTTTTCAGGGTTCACAAGATAGGCATGTTGTTGGATCGGGGCCCAGTCCCCAATGTCCTGCTCTAGTACATTTGGGTTGGCACATCTGAGAATAAACCCTGATATTCATAAAAACACGGCAACAATGTGAATACAATTGTACCAAAAAAATGGTCAGTTGGTTGCATAAATAATTATCATTACTAAATGTTACATGAATTGTAAATAGGAAATATTTGATTGCATAGTCTTATTTACTACGTCTTTTCAATGACATTTTGCTAGGTGGGATATCCCCAATGTCAAAGCACAGTTTTAACATGTACAAATCAATAACCAATATGCAGAAACAGTTTGTGATAAATTGAAAACCTAAACATAACATGTGCTATGTACACAAACATCAGCCAGTCAGGTTGTACGTGCTGTTGAAACTAACACAACTAAAAAACACATGGAAATGGGAGATATATTTTACCTCACAGGTTAGAGGACAACCTGCAGAAGACAGTCAGCTACATTTTGGAGTGATGCATTTAAATGTAGGGGTCGCTAAACAAAGGAACACAACACTTATTCATCGATATCATGCTAAATTCATTTGTGTGACAGGAGGGAGATGAAGTTGCACGTCCTGTTAAAACTAACAGCTCAAAAACCACATGGAATCTGGGTATAATGTGTACATCCCTGGTTAGAGGACAATTTGTAGAAAGCAGCTAGATACATTTTGAAGTGTTGCATTTTGATTCAAGTGCGTCACCAACATGGTAAGTGTAACACAGCTCTTTTTTTGTTAGTCACTTTTTGTTAAATCTCATAAATAGTAACTCTTCCATTTCAGAGCCTGGATTTTCCCCCTAAGGCTAATATCCATATCATGTTGAAATCAATAGAACAGGGGACAAACGTTTAGGGTTCTACATTGTGACATCATTAAAATACTCCTACTACAATGTTAAAACATTCTACATTGTAACATTATTTCATTGATATCATGAAACAACTCCTTCATGTATTTTCTAATGTTTAATCAGAGATCTTTTATCAGGGTATCTCTTCCCACATTGATCACAGCTAGGAGGTTTCTCTCCTGTGTGTGTTCTCTGATGTGATACTAGGCTGGTTAGCCAAGCAAATCTTGTCCCACATTTACTACAGCTATATTGTTTCTCTCCTGTGTGTGTTCTCTGGTGTATAGTGATATAGCTAGACGTAGAAAAACTCTTCCCACATTGAGTACAGCTATATGGTTTCTCTCCTGTGTGTGTTCTCTGGTGTTTAGTGAGAACTCTAGATGTAGAAAAACTATTCCCACATTGTTTACAGCTATAAGGTTTCTCTCCTGTGTGTGTTCTCTGGTGTAATTTTAGGCTGTCTGGCCGAGTAAAACTCTTCCCACATTGATTACAGCTATAAGGTTTCTCTCCTGTGTGTGTTTTCTGGTGCTTCTTCATATTCTGTGAAGATGAGAATCTTTTTCCACAATCTGAACAGTGGAATGGCTTCTCTCCTGTGTGTACTCGCTGGTGTCTAGTCAGATGGCAAGATGAAATATAAGTCTTCCCACATTGATCACAGCAATAAGGTTTCTCTCCTGTGTGTGTTCTCTGGTGTACAGTCAGTTCACTAGATGTAATAAAACTTTTCACACATTGATTACAACTAAAAGATTTCTCTCCTGTGTGTGTCCTCTGGTGTGATAACAGGTTGCTTGACTGAGTAAAACTCTTCCCACATTGAGTACAGCTGTACGGTTTCTCTCCTGTGTGTGTTCTCTGGTGTATAGTCAGATAGCTAGATGTAGTAAAACTCTTCCCACATTGATCACAGCTATAAGGTTTCTCTCCAGTGTGAATTCTCAGGTGTACTTTTAGTGATTTTAATCTTAAGTAACTCTTCCCACAATCAAAACAGTGGTGAGATTTCTCTCCTGTGTGTACTCGCTGGTGCATTTTAAGTTCTGATGAAGATTTGCAATGTTTTCCACAGTCAGAGCAGCAGATATATTTCTTCCCTGTGGGTCTCTGCTGGTGTTTCGTGAGGTGATAGAATCTGGACAGACTCGTCTCTGCCTCGTTAGCATCATGATGTTGAGGCTCCCCAGAGGATCCATGATAGTCACGTCTCTCTCCTGTGTGAACAAGTCAGACAGATAGTTAAAGGCTCACAACAGCAGAAATCCACTGAAAAAGGTGATGCAAACAGCGTAGCCATGATACTGTACAACAATTGACGTCTGTAATGAATGTTAAAATGACTTGACAATTGTCTTAAGACAGTCAAGTGAGCAACAATAGTCATATTTAGTCTTGTTTTCACATTAGTAGTAACTAGAAATAAGTAAAAGGTGTTGAACTCCTAAGCAGTGTGCCAGGCGACTTTTGTTCTCAAATATAGGCACCTTTCTGTGTTTGCTAAAATTGCGACAAGGGCGATGCACACACAATTTGACTGCAGAAACACCTCCCTGCTAATGCAGAAACCGCTAGTTATGGATGTAGTATATCTGCCTGGAGCAAAAATGGTGAGCAAGTGGCCTAAGCTGTGCCATTAGAGATTCTGGGTTCGAGTCCAAGCTCTGTTGCAGCCGGCCGCGACCGGGAGGCCCATGGGGCGACGCACATTGGCCCACCGTCGTCCGGGTTAGGGGAGGGTTTGGCCGGCAGGGATATCCTTGTATCATCGCGCACTAGCGACTCATGTGGCGGGCCGGGCGCAGTGCACACTGACCAGGTCGCCAGGTGTACGGTGTTTCCTCCGACACATTGGTGCTGCTGGCTTCCGGGTTGGATGGGCATTGTGTCAAGAAGCAGCGCGGCTAGGTTGGGTTGTGTTTCAGAGGACGCATGGCTCTCGACCTTCGCCTTTCCAGAGTCCGTATGGGAGTTGCAGCGATGAGACAAGACTGTAAGTACCAATTGGGGAGAAAAAAGGGGTGAAAAAAATATATATTTAAAAAATGGTGAGCAAAGATTTTAGTTTTCACAATGTATTCTGAATATTACAGCACTAGATCAGGAGTGCTACTCAAGGAAACTCACATTAAGCTCTGTGTCTATTCACTAATTCACCACCATGGGGGAAACTCAGGGGAGTTCTCATAGGCTGACAGCAAAAATAGCCTCCATTTACAGGTTGATTATGATTATTATTATCTATTGACACTACTTTGGATTATAATTGTAAGGCTCGTTTGAATGTCCTGATTTAATATAATGTTTGTGTTATTGTCGAAAATGTACTACTTTATATTTAAAAACGACTTCAACCAGTAAAATGATCATTGGCTAGGTTTCCATCAGCCTGACATCAGCCTAACAATGAGGTTTTGTCCACTAAGTGCATGCCAAAATGGTCTATAATCTCACCTAACAATAACAAAGACCTACTGTAGGACCCATAACTTCACCTAACAACAACATAGACCTAGGACTATAAATCATTTAATATTTTGGGTGAAACAAGGAGACTAAAATGTCTTTGTCAAGACAATTCATAACCTGATCACCAGATAATTTTGTGAATAATCCCACTAGCCTACTCTGTAATGTGTTGTCATTCTAAATGTCCTGAATAAAGGAAAATAGCTCTGTGTGTTGTACAATAGCCTATCCACCAAGGAACAGTTCTCTACACATTATGAGCTAAGTATCTCCGTTTCCAAACGGACTAACGAAAACCTACTGTAAATCAAGTAGACAATAACACATTATAAATATCGATTTGTTTGGGATGTTGGATCCAACGTGGAGCACGGCATAACTGTCTTTACCAGAGTAATGAATGAAGAAGCACTTTGGTTGTTGTTGCATGTCGTGATGTTTGTCATGTGACTGTCATTCAGAAAATGATTTCCTGGATCAGCTGATGATAGTTGAACATGTGACTGTAACTAAACAGCTACAGTATTAAGTATTATGTGTAATTATTTAAGAACTGCATTAATGACAGTATCCATTTGGGAATTGTCAATAAAGTTAAGGTGACACTCGGTTAGAACCATTGGATTTAGTAAACTGAAATGATTTAGGATTTCTGTGCCCATGAAAACTGTTTTCCCACCGTAACATAAGGAGACACTAAATGTTACGTAGTTAGAGAGCATTTCAGAGATCTGAATACAAAAAACTGTCCGACAGCAAGATCGAGTATTTAAGTTAAAGTTCATCATATGACAAGCTTAACGTTATGACTATAACTACTGTTCCCTGAAGGAGGGAAACTAGGTACAACATACCGTGTGGATTTAATAGTATGTTGTACCTAGTTTCCCTCCTTCATGGAACAGTAGTTATAGTCATACCGTGTGGATTTAATAGTATGACTATAACTACTGTTCCATGAAGGAGGGAAACTAGGTACAACATACTATTAAATCCACACCTCGCTGGAAGCCCTGCATTCCACAGGTGATGAGCGTGAGACTCGGATATATTCCTTAAATGATTTAATCCTTAAATGTAATACCTCACTTCACCGACCCAGGACGTGGAGGAGCCAAACAGGTGTTGTAACTCGTTCATAACTGGCACGCAGATCGGTAGAAATGGTAAGAAAAATTGGCACTTCAAACGGAAATGGAAAAAGTTTGCCTATTTTACCGGAAACTTCAGGAGCATAACGTCAGAATTAACGAAGGCCAGCAGCAGGTGGGGAATTGGTTATTTTCTTCTGGTTATATTGACCTCTGGCTTCCTCAAGTCATTTGTGTGTGTTAATTATTTAATCAAATGCTTGAAGCATCAGTTCAGTTCAAGTTCTGCACATACAGTTGATTTTATTAAACACATGGGGTGTGTCTATATGAACAAATACACGTCATAAAATTTCAACCAATCAATTGGTAGAAAGAATACAGTAGGTTGTATCTCTCTAGGTCATGCTAGTAGGTAACAGTAGGTTGTAACTCTCTAGGTCATTCCAGTAGGCTACAGTAGGTTGTAACTCTCTAGGTCATGCCAGTAGGCTACAGTAGGTTATAACTCTCTAGGTCATGCCAGTAGGTTACAGTAGGTTGTAACTCTCTAGGTCATGCCAGTAGGCTACAGTAGGTTGTATCTCTCTAGGACATGCCAGTAGGTTACAGTAGGTTGTATCTCTCTAGGTCATGCCAGTAGGTTACAGTAGGTTGTAACTCTCTAGGTCATGCCAGTAGGTTACAGTAGGTTGTATCTCTCTAGGTCATGCCAGTAGGTTACAGTAGGTTGTAACTCTCTAGGTCATGCCAGTAGGTTACAGTAGGTTGTATCTCTCTAGGACATAGGACATGCCAGTAGGTTACAGTAGGTTGTATCTCTCTAGGTCATGCCAGTAGGTTGTATCTCTCTAGGTCATGCCAGTAGGTTGTATCTCCCTAGGTCATGCCAGTAGGTTACAGAAGGTTGTATCTCTCTAGGTCATGCCAGTAGGCTACAGTAGGTTGTCTCTCTAGGTCATGCCAGTAGGCTACAGTAGGTTGTCTCTCTAGGTCATGCCAGTAGGCTACAGTAGGTTGTATCTCTCTAGGTCATGCCAGTAGGCTACAGTAGGTTGTCTCTCTAGGTCATGCAAGTAGGTTACAGTAGGTTGTATCTCTCTAGGTCATGCCAGTAGGTTACAGAAGGTTGTATCTCTCTAGGTCATGCCAGTAGGTTACAGAAGGTTGTATCTCTCTAGGTCATGCCAGTAGGTTAAAGTAGGTTGTATCTCTCTAGGTCATGCCAGTAGGTTACAGTAGGTTGTATCTCTCTAGGTCATGCCAGTAGGTTGTAACTCTCTAGATCATGCAAGTAGGTTACAGTAGGTTGTATCTCTCTAGGTCATTCCAGTAGGCTACAGTAGGTTGTACCTCTCTAGGTTATTCCAGTAGGTTGTACCTCTCTAGGTCATGCCAGTAGGTTACAGTAAGTTGTATCTCTCTAGGTCATGCCATTAGGTTACAGTAGGTTGTATCTCTCTAGATCATGCAAGTAGGTTACAGTAGGTTGTATCTCTCTAGGTCATGCCAGTAGGCTACAGTAGGTTGTATCTCTCTAGGTCATGCCAGTAGGCTACAGTAGGTTGTACCTCTCTAGGTCATGCCAGTAGGTTACAGTAGGTTGTATCTCTCTAGGTCATGCCAGTAGGTTACAGTAGGTTGTATCTCTCTAGGTCATGCCAGTAGGTTACAGTAGGTTGTAACTCTCTAGGTCATGCCAGTAGGTTACAGTAGGTTGTATCTCTCTAGGTCATGCCAGAAGGTTACAGTAGGTTGTAATTCTAGGTCATGCCAGTAGATTACAGTAGGTTGCATCTCTCTAGGTCATGCCAGTAGGCTACAGTAGGTTGTAACTCTCTAGGTCATGCCAGTAGGTTGTAACTCTCTAGGTCATGCCAGTAGGTTACAGTAGGTTGTATCTCTCTAGGTCATGCCAGTAGGTTACAGTAGGTTGTAACTCTCTAGGTCATGCCAGGAGGTTACAGTAGGTTGTATCTCTCTAGGTCATGCCAGTAGGTTACAGTAGGTTGTATCTCTCTAGGTCATGCCAGTAGGTTACAGTAGGTTGTATCTCTCTAGGTCATGCCAGTAGGTTACAGTAGATTGTATCTCTCTAGGTCATGCCAGTAGGTTACAGTAGGTTGTATCTCTCTAGGTCATGCCAGTAGGTTACAGTAGGTTGTAACTCTCTAGGTCATGCCAGTAGGTTACAGTAGGTTGTATCTCTCTAGGTCATGCCAGTAGGCTACAGTAGGTTGTAACTCTCTAGGTCATGCCAGTAGGTTGTAACTCTCTAGGTCATGCCAGTAGGTTACAGTAGGTTGTATCTCTCTAGGTCATGCCAGTAGGTTACAGTAGGTTGTAACTCTCTAGGTCATGCCAGGAGGTTACAGTAGGTTGTATCTCTCTAGGTCATGCCAGTAGGTTACAGTAGGTTGTATCTCTCTAGGTCATGCCAGTAGGTTACAGTAGGTTGTATCTCTCTAGGTCATGCCAGTAGGTTACAGTAGGTTGTATCTCTCTAGGTCATGCCAGTAGGTTACAGTAGATTGTATCTCTCTAGGTCATGCCAGTAGGTTACAGTAGGTTGTATCTCTCTAGGTCATGCCAGTAGGTTACAGTAGGTTGTAACTCTCTAGGTCATGCCAGTAGGTTACAGTAGGTTGTATCCAAGTGGAAACAATTGTAGTATAGCAGTATAGTATAGCTTAGCATCTCTCTCCATTGAATACAGGTGGTTGACGACAACAACCCTCATAGAATATAAACAATAGATTACAATAATAAGATGTATCCACCAATCCAAAGACAGGATAGGTGGGAGATAGACAACCCACAGTGCAGCTTTGTGGACAACGACTCCCCTTGTTAGGGCGGAGAGACATCTTGTCAGTATATCCATAATGTTTGGTGTAGCCAACCCAACTCTCACATGGCTCTATTGGGGGTCACGGTGTGTAGTAAAACATCACTACATTAAAATCACTACATGCCGTGGCCCCCCAGTCTGCGGTCAGCAGATAGACCCTTCTCAAATATATATGTTAAGTCACTTTTTGGAAACGGAACGGAGAAAACAAGGGGTAGCTTGTTCTCTACGTCGTCTGATTCTAGACATATCAGTCATCATCCCAGGACCCTCCGTTGAAGAGGTATTGACGAGCCAACTCCGAATATCCAAAGTTAAAAACTAATTGAAGGCGGTACTTACTGGTGTTAATCAGATCTCCTGTCTCCTCCTCTTCATCTTCCAATGTGACAGTAATCTCTCCTTCCTTCTTCACTCCAAAAACAGCATCATCCTCTTCTTCCTCTTGTTTAACTGAAACGTCTTCCTCTTCTTTCACTGTAACAGTCTCACCCTCTACTTCTTGTTTAACTGTAACATCCTCCTCTTCCTTCTCCTCTTTCACGACAATGTTCAGCCCCAGAGCTTCTTTCTCCGTCCAGCAGACCTCCTCTTGTTTAACAGGAGGGGAGTAGTTTAGGGAGCTCATGTTCGGGGATGTTAGCTAGCTAGCTATCATTAGCGACTAGGCTAATGCTAACTTAACCAGCCAGCTACTATAGCTGACTAATACAAAATAACGTAATATTAAATTAAATAGGTTAACAAGTAGATACGACAGAAGTGTGTCTAAAACACAGTAGCTAATATAGACCGAAAGCGTCTAAATAGCTTGAATCTTTCGGCTATGTTGGCTAGCAAGCTACCGAGGTGGTTGACGAGCTGTTTATGAAGAACCGTCCACTAGATTATACGTCACGCTGCAGCATCGCCTGAAAGACGCACATCGCCGTCTGCTGACTGGAGGGAAACGCAGTTGAGGATCACATTTTATATTCAGACAAAGATTATTTTACATGGATTTAATTAAATAATACTATTATATTGAGACATACAAAGACCTGAATGTGTTGATTGATTAGTGAGAATATATATATATATATATATATATATATATATTTTACTACAACACATTTAAACTGCGGTTGACATGCTTCGAAGTATGGTAATGAAATATTTATAATTTTTTTTGTCACGAAACGTGTCGGGCGCGTGACCCTTATTTACCCTTCTGATAGTGTCTTGAACGCACGAACAAAACGCCGCTATTTGGATATAACTATGGATTATTTGGAACCAAACCAACATTTGTTATTGAAGTAGAAGTCCTGTGAGTGCATTCTGACGAAGACAGCAAAGGTAATCAAACTTTTCTAATAGTAAATCGGAGTTTGGTGAGGGCTAAACTTGGTGGGTGTCTAAATAGCTAGCCATGATGGCTGGGCTATGTACTCAGAAAATTGCAAAATGTGCTTTCACCGAAAAGCTATCGGACATAGCGAGTGCATAGAGGAGTTCTGTATCTATAATTCTTAAAATAATTGTTATGTTTTTGTGAACGTTTATCGTGAGTAATTTAGTAAATTCACCGGAAGTGTTCGGTGGGAATGCTAGTTTTGAACGTCACATGCTAATGTAAAAAGCTGGTTTTTGATATAAATATGAACTTGATTGAACAAAACATGCATGTATTGTATAACATAATGCCCTAGGAGTGTCATCTGATGAAGATCATCAAAGGTTAGTGCTGCATTTAGCTGTGGTTTTGGTTTTTGTGACATTATATGCTAGCTTGAAAAATGGGTGTCTGATTATTTCTGGCTGGGTACTCTGCTGACACAATCTAATGTTTTGCTTTCGTTGTAAAGCCTTTTTGAAATCGGACAGTGCGGTTAGATAAAGGAGAGTCTTGTCTTTAAAATGCTGTAAAATAGTCATATGTTTGAAAAATTGAAGTTTTCGGATTATCGAGGACTTTGTATTTCGCGCCACACCCATCATTGGATATTGGAGCAGGTGTTCCGCTAGCGGAACGTCTAGATGTAAGAGGCTAGACATGCTAACAAGCTATGCGTGCAAAAATCCATTTCACATTATAATCAACTACAATGCTTCACCTTCACCAATATAAACATGGCGTCCACTAGCTGTCAACAATTAAAAACAAGAAAAAAAACGTATCTTTTCCCCACTAGCTTCTAGAACTCTCGTCTTCCTAAAACTCACTAGCTTCTAGAACTCTCGTCCCCTTGGAACGAGCCCAAACAAAACTAATCTCCAATGCGGAAAAACGTGCAGTCAAAATAAGATCCATGGCAACTCACTGGCTAAACGCAAAACACAAAACTTTTTGACTACCCAACCTTGAGACAGTTACAAACCAAATTGTCCTCACCATGGACACAACAACCAAAAACACTGTTGTTTTGACAAGTAGCAATAAATCACTGATATCGATTAGGGGGGAAATCAGGTTGTACGTGCTGTTGAAACTAGCATAACTAAAAAAACACATGGAAATGGGAGATATATTTTATCCCACTGATTAGAGGACAACCTGCAGAAGACAGTCAGCTACATTTTGGAGTGATACATTTAAATTTAGGGGTCGCTTAACAAAGGAACGCAAAACTTATTTGTCATAACTCATCAATATCATGCTAAAATCATTTGTGCGAGAGGAGGGAGATGAGGTTGCACGTCCTGTTAAAACTAACAGCTCAAAAACCACACGGAATCTGGGAAAAATGTGTACATCACTGGTTAGAGGACAATTTGTAGAAAACAGCTAGATACATTTTGAAGTGTTGCATTTTGATTCCAGTGGGTCACCAACATGGTAAGTGTAACACAACTCTTTTTTTGTTTGTCACTTTTTGTTAAATCACATAAACACACACAAAAAATGCATGAAATGAAATGTATGAATTCACTACTGTAAGTCGCTCTGGATAAGAGCGTCTGCTAAATGACTAAAATGTAAATGTAAATGTAGTAACTCTTTCAATTCAGAGCCTGGATTTTCCCCATGAGGCTAATATTCATATCATGTTGAAATCAATAGAACAGGGGACAAACGTTTATTGTACATTGTGACATCATTAAAATACTCCTACAATGTTAAAACATTCTACACTGTGACATTAATTCATTGATATCATGAAACAACTCCTTCATGCATGTATTTTCTAATATTTGATCAGAGATCTTTTATCAGAATATCACTGGTCACAGCTACGATGTTTCTCTTGTGTGTGTGTGTTCTCTGGTGTTGTACCAGGCTGTTTGACTGAGTAAAACTCTTCCCACATTGATTACAGCTATACGGTTTCTCTCCTGTGTGTGTTCTCTGGTGTGATATCAGGTTGCTTAACTGAGTAAAACGCTTCCCGCATTGATCACAGCTATAAGATTTCTCTCCTGTGTGTGTTCTCTGGTGTGTAGTCAGCTTGCTAGACATAGAAAAACTCTTCCCACATTGAGCACAGCTATAAGGTTTCTCTCCTCTGTGTGTTCTCTGGTGTCGAATCAGATTGCTAGAACCAGTAAAACTCTTCGCACATTCATCACAGCTATAGGGTTTCTCTCCTGTGTGTGTTCTCTGGTGTGATATCAGGCTGGTTGAACGAGTAAAACTCTTCCCACATTCATCACAGCCAAAGGGTTTCTCTCCTGTGTGTTCTCTGGTGTGATATCAGGCTGGTTGAATGAGTAAAACGCTTCCCACATTGAGCACAGCTATAAGGTTTCTCTACAGTGTGGATTCTCTGATGAATTATAATGCCTGCTGTCGAGGTGAATCTCTTCCCACAGTCAGAGCAGCAGTGAGGTTTCTTCCCTGTGGATCTCTGCGGGTGTTTCTTGAGGTGTTCTAATGTGGAGACACTCTTCTCTGCCTCTTCAGCATCATGAGGTTGTTGAGGCTCCCCAGAGGATCCACGATAGTCACGTCTCTCTCCTGTGTGAATAACAAAGTCAGACAGATGATTAAAGGCCCAAAACAGCAGAATCCACTGTAAAAGGTGATTCCAATAGCGGAGCCATGATATACAACAATTGACGTCTGTAATGAATGTTAAAATTATTTAATTGTCTTAAAATGAGCAAGAATAGTCATATTTAGTCTTGTTTTCACATTAGTAGTAACATCTAAGACTGTAGACTAGAAATAAGTTATTCATGTTGTTGAAACTCTAAGCACTGTGCCAGACGACTTTTGGTCTCCAATATAGGACCCTTTCTGTATTTGCTAAAATTGCGACACGAGGGCAATTTGGTTGTAGAAACTCCTCCCTGCTAATGAGGAAACTGATAGTTATGGATGTAGTATATCTGGTAATGAGGAAACCACTAGTTATGGATGTAGTATATCTGCTAATGAGGAAACCACTAGTTATGGATGTAGTATATCTGCTAATGAGGAAACCACTAGTTATGGATGTAGTATATCTGGTAATGAGGAAACCACTAGTTATGGATGTAGTATATCTGGTAATGAGGAAACCACTAGTTATGGATGTAGTATATCTGGTAATGAGGAAACCACTAGTTATGGATGTAGTATATCTGGTAATGAGGAAACCACTAGTTATGGATGTAGTATATCTGGTAATGAGGAAACCACTAGTTATGGATGTAGTATATCGGGTAATGAGGAAACCACTAGTTATGGATGTAGTATATCTGGTAATGAGGAAACCACTAGTTATGGATGTAGTATATCTGGTAATGAGGAAACCACTAGTTATGGATGTAGTATATCTGGTAATGAGGAAACCACTAGTTATGGATGTAGTATATCTGGTAATGAGGAAACCACTAGTTATGGATGTAGTATATCTGGTAATGAGGAAACCACTAGTTATGGATGTAGTATATCGGGTAATGAGGAAACCACTAGTTATGGATGTAGTATATCTGGTAATGAGGAAACCACTAGTTATGGATGTAGTATATCTGGTAATGAGGAAACCACTAGTTATGGATGTAGTATATCTGCCTGGAGCAAAAATGGTGAGCAAAGATTTTAGTTTTTCACAATGTATTCTGAATGTCAATGGGGAAAAACTCAGGGGAGTAACCTCCATTTCCAGGTTGCTTATGAGTTCATTTCACACTACTTTGGATTATAAATGTAAGGCTCGTTTTAATGTTCTATTTAATATAATGGTTGTGTCATCATCGCAAATCAACCACTTTGTACTTAAAAACACTTCAACCAGTAAAATGCTCTTTGGCTTTTCCATCAGCCTGACAATGAGGGGTTGTACACAAATTGGCCCATAACTTCACCAAACAACAACCATACCTATGTAATGAACGAAGAAGCACTTTGGTTGTTGTTGCATGACACACATATTGTCCTCTAGGACCCATAACAATAACATAGACCTACTGTAGGACCCATAACAATAACATAGACCTACTGTAGGACCCATAACTTCACCTAACAACATAGACCTACTGTAGGACCCATAACATCACCTAACAATAACATAGACCTACTGTAGGACACAACTTCACCTAACAATAACGTAGACCTACTGTAGGACCCATAACTTCACCTAACAATAACATAGACCTACTGTAGGACCCATAACTTCACCTGACAATAACATAGACCTACTGTAGGACCCATAACATCACCTAACAATAACATAGACCTACTGTAGGACCCATAACTTCACCAAACAATAACATAGACCTACTGTAGGACCCACAACTTCACCTAACAATAACATAGACCTACTGTAGGACCCATAACTTCACCTAACAATAACATAGACCTACTGTAGGACCCATAACTTCACCTAACAATAACATAGACCTACTGTAGGACCCATAACTTCACCTAACAACAACATAGACCCACCGTAGGACCCATAACTTCACCTAATAACAAATATAGGAAAATAGCTCTGTGTGTTGTACAATAGCCTATCCATCAAGGAACAGTTCTCTACACATTATGAGCAAAGTATCTGTGTGCAAACAGACTAACGAGACCCTACTGTAAATCAAACAGACAATAACACATTATAAACATCAACTTGTTAAGGATGTTGGATCCAACATGGAGCACAGCATAACTGTCTTTACCAGAATAATGAATGAAGAAGCACTTTGGTTGTTGTTGCATGTCGTGTCGTTTGTCATGTGACTGTCATTCAGAAAATGATTTCCTGGATCAGCTGATGATAGTTGAACATGTGACTGTAACTAAACAGCTACAGTATTAAGTATTATGTGTAATTATTGAAGAACCGCATTAATGACAGAATCCATTTGGGTGTTGTCAATAAAGTTAAGGTGACTCTAGGTTAGAACCATTGGATTTAGCAAACTCTGAAATGATATATTATTTCTGTGCCCATGAAAACTGTACAACATACTATTATATCCACACGTTATGACTATAACTACTGTTCCCTGAAGGAGGGAAACTATGTACAACATACTATTAAATCCACATGTTATGACTATAACTACTGTTCCCTGAAGGAGGGAAACTAGGTACAACATACTATTAAATCCACGCCTCGCTGGAAGCCCCGCCTTCCACAGGTGATGAGACTGAGGCCAAACAAGTGTTGTACCTCATTTCCCTCCTTCAGGGAACAGTAATTATAGTCATAAAGTTACACTCCCTTTCAGTCGGTCAACTTCGGTACAACATACTATGGGGAAAAAGAATCATTCTCCATGCCGACCCAAATGGATACTAAATGAAACGGCCCCTGGCAGACCACCCAGACCTTACCCCGCAAGATATGTCAGTTTTGTCAATTTATTCACTGTCTTTTGTTTGAAACACTCCTGTCGATGTTGAGTAAGGACACACACCTAATTACACATATAGAAGTAGGACTAGTCTACCTGGCCAGTGTGCAAATGTAGGTCTATAAATGTGCCCATTTGGGGATGTCTGATAGTATTTCTGATTGTCTTAATGCACCACCACTAATGAGTTGGAGCTTCTCTAAGCAAATTTCTCTTCACCTCAAACAGCAAGTAAACAAAGTCTAATCAAAATCAATTGTAAATGAGAATAGTTCCTCAAAGTATTTGAAAAACATTTCCATTTCTCGCCCTTTCGATAATCACTCAGCATAAAAGGGAAAAATGTAATGCTCTGATCCAGTGGAAATGTCATAAACTACCTGATTACTTCTTATCCCTTTAACAAATAGCCTACAGCTGTGTCTGTCCAGAACTCACTGGCGGGAAACTGAGGGCCCTGAATTATTAATACAATGTTTCAAGTTCGTTGTAGACAGGCCATGTGATTTAGAGGATATTTATTTGCAATGTTTTTATTTGTTGGCAATTTTTTACATAGTTGGCAATGGCAATAAAAGTTACTTTTAGACTTGTATAATTTTCATTTAGATTTAGATAGAATGTAAATTAATCACAGACAATGATTTTGAGATACTATTATAAATTAAATTAACATGTTCCAGTAAAATGTGCATATGAAAATCATAACTGGCACACAGATTGGTAGAAATGGTCAGATAAATTTGCACTCCAAATGTAGGTTACTGACAGCTTGTGTAGCCTATTACCAGCAACGTCAGAATTTATGAAGGACAGCAGGAGGTGGTGGTTCAGGAAGGTTTTGTTTATTCCTCTGGTTGGGCCATATTGATGTAATGGCATGAAAATAAATTGGCTGAATATTATACAATGACTTATCAACAGCTCTAATAATTTGCCTCCACAGGAAATCTTCACTGGCAAATCTACAATATACTGTATAGCCTAGAAACCTGGTTAAACTATCATTATGACATCATGGATGAATTCTAGAATATACTATATATCCTAGAAACCTGGTTAAACTATCATTATGACATCATGGATGAATTCTAGAATATACTATATATCCTAGAAACCTGGTTAAACTATCATTATGACATCATGGATGAATTCTAGAATATACTATAAAGCCTAGAAACCTGGTTAAACTATCATTATGACATCATGGATGAATTCTAGTATATACTATATAGCCTAGAAACCTGGTTAAACTATCATTATGACATCATGGATGAATTCTATAATATACTATATAGCCTAGAAACCTGGTTAAACTATCATTATGACCTCATGGATGAATTCTAGAATATACTATATATCCTAGAAATCTGGTTAAACTATCATTATGACATCATGGATGAATTCTAGAATATACTATATATCCTAGAAACCTGGTTAAACTATCATTATGACATCATGGATGAATTCTAGAATATACTATATAGCCTAGAAACCTGGTTAAACTATCATTCTGACATCATGGATGGCCAGTCCTTGTATTCATAGTGTAGTGAATTCATGGGGTAGCCCTGAGCTGAACTCAAACCTGGGTCCAGTGACTGTCAAGCCAACACCTTATAACTGTTACGCCAAGATGCCTGAACTTCTTGACGAGGTCGCTAGGTGTTGGGTTACGGTTGCTACAATAGCTTTCTCTATGAATTTGAGAGTGGTTACATTTCTCCAGCCCCAATCCCTCAGCTGTTTACCAAACCAAGTCTCTGGGCAGCCATTTTGTTGCTGTTTAAAAAACCCACACAACCCAGCAATCTGCAGTTCAAACAATAACAAATCTGTCATTCCACCACTGTTTTGGTTATAAGATGATTATGGGGTTGGAGAAATGTAACTACTTTCAAATTCACAGACAGACCTATGGATGCAAGGACTGACCATCCATGATATCAACATTATAGTTTTAACCATGTTGAGGCTATACAGTGTTGATTTACATTTCTTTACTCTAATGTTTAGAACCAAGCTTATTTGGGGATCTGATGGGGTACAACAGTTGAACTAAGCTCATGAGGCATGTGTTACATTCTTCAAGAATCAATGGCTAGAAATAAATAATTTAAAAGTCTAAATATGGATGTAGCTATTGCATATTTCCCCTTTAACACCAAACATCAGTTCAACAACTGCAGAGTTTGTACCTCTGTATTTAAGACAGTACTTACTAGTGTTAATCAGGGAACGTTCATCCTTAGAACCATTGGATGCCTTTACATGCCTTTGGGAAACCAGGCCCAGATATCCAGTTTCCTCCTCTTTCATTCTGAACGTGTCCTTCTCTTCATCTTTCACTGTAACAGCCTCACCCTCTACTTGTTTTTGTATTGTGACATCCTCTTCCTCCTCTTTCACGACAACGTTCAGCCACAGTCCCTCTTTCTCCGTCCAGCAGACCTCTTCTTTAGCAGGAGGAGAGTAGCTTAGTGAACTCATGGTCGGGGATGTTAGCTAGCTAGGCTAATGCTAACTTAACCAGCCCGCTAACTGAATAATAACAACAACTCCGTAAATATGAAATTAAATCGGATAACTAACTAGACGACAGAAGTGGGTTTAAAACACAGTGGCTAATACACACTAAAGCGTCTAAAGAGCTTTATTGGTTCGGCTATTTTGTCTAGCAAGCTACCGAGGTGGCTGAATAACTGTTGCTGCTGTTGAAAGAAGAGTTCCGTCCACTACATTATACGTCACACCAACAGCATCGCCTTAAAGCCCCACATGATGTATTGTTACACCATGTAGGAGCAGTATAGACCAAGTCTGTTCATTATATACATCTAGATGATGTATTGTTACACCATGTAGGAGCAGTATAGACCTAGTCTGTTCATTATATACATCTACATGATGTATTGTTACACCATGTAGGAGCAGTATAGACCTAGTCTGTTCATTATATACATCTACATGATGTATTGTTACACCATGTAGGAGCAGTATAGACCAAGTCTGTTCATTATATACATCTACATGATGTATTGTTACACCATGTAGGAGCAGTATAGACCTAGTCTGTTCATTATATACATCTACATGATGTATTGTTACACCATGTAGGAGCAGTATAGACCTAGTCTGTTCATTATATACATCTACATGATGTATTGTTACACCATGTAGCAGCAGTATAGACCTAGTCTGGTCATTATATACATCTACACGATGTATTGTTACACCATGTAGGAGCAGTATAGACCTAGACTGTTCATTATATACATCTACATGATGTATTGTTACACCATGTAGCAGCAGTATAGACCTAGTCTGGTCATTATATACATCTACATGATGTATTGTTACACCATGTAGGAGCAGTATAGACCTAGACTGTTCATTATATACATCTACATGATGTATTGTTACACCATGTAGGAGCAGTATAGACCTAGTCTGTTCATTATATACATCTACATGATGTATTGTTACACCATGTAGGAGCTGTATAGACCTAGTCTGTTCATTATATACATCTACATGATGTATTGTTACACCATGTAGGAGCTGTATAGACCTAGTCTGTTCATTATATACATCTACATGATATATTGTTATACCATGTAGCAGCAGTATGGAGGTCAGTGGGGGACAAAATTGTTGACACCCTTGATAAAGATGAGCAAAAACGACTCTATAAAATTAAGAATTAAAATACTGAGCTATATTGTATGTAAAAAAATAACAAAGGGAAATTATATTGGAGTAAAAAAAGCTTGGCTTCCCTGTAGCTCAGTTGGTAGAGCATGGTGTTTGCAACACCAGGGTTGTGGGTTCAATTCCCACGGGGGGCCAGCACAGGAAAGAAAAAAAAACGTATGAAATGTATGCATTCACTACTGTAAGTCGCTCTGGATAAGAGCGTCTGCTAAATGAGTAAAATGTAAAATATTATTTTATACTAATACAATTGCTCAGAGAAAGAGATTTAGTCTAACATTTAATTCTCAAAAGGTAGGGGTCTGAATTATTGCCACCCATGTTTTCAATACTCCAACACCCTCCCCTTTGGAGGATAATGACACTGAAATGTTTAATGAGATTGGAGAACATATTGGGTGGGATCTTAGACCTCCATACAGAATCTCTCCAGGTCCTCGATTTATTTAGTCTGTCTTATGGACTGCCCTGTTCAATTCAAACCACAGGTTTTCAATGGAGTTCAAGTCTGAAGACTGAGATGGCCATTAAAAATTTGATTTTTGTGCCCAATTAACCATTTCTTTGTGGATGTTGATGTGTCTTGCTGGAATATCCTCTTATGGCCAAGTTTCAGCCTCCTAGCAGAGAGGTAACCAGGTTTTGGGCTAAAATATCCTGGTAGTGGGTAAAGTTTATTTATTTTATACAGTAATATTTGCTCATCTTTATCAAGGGTATCAATAACTAGTTGCTTATTTTGATATCTAGTTATTTGACTGAATCAGAAATACAGATGTGGAGTAGATGTAGAGTTTGTTTTAAATTCTCATAAAAAAATCTGAACTAATCAAACAACACTTGTTGCTCTTTATACGTGTTGATATAATATTAATATTTAATGGAGAGGAAAACAACGTTTCCCTAAACTGCTTTATAATATTATAATTCAATGAAGAGGAAAAATAGTTTTCCCTCCTCAACTGCGTTTCCTCCCTCCAGACAGCAGATGGCGATATGTGTCTTTCAGGCGATGTTTCTAGTGTGACGTATAATCTAGTGGACGGAACGCTTCTTCAACAACTGCAGCCACCTCGGTAGCTCGCTAGCTGACAAAGTCGGAACATTCAAGTTCTTTAGACACTTTCCTGGTTTAATTGTAACTGTGATTTAAACATACTTATGTGTAAACAACTAGCTACCCCATTTAATTTCATATTTACGTTGTAAGTCAACAATCTGGCTGGTTAAGTTAGCACTAGCCTAGCTAGCTAACATCCCCGACCATGAGCTCCCTAAACTACTCCCCTCCTGCTAAAGAAGAGGAGGTCTGTTGGACGGAGAAAGAAGCTCTGGGGCTGAACATTGTCGTGAAAGAGGAGAAGGAAGAAGAGGATGTCACAGTAAAACAACAAGTAGAGGGTGAGGCTGTTACAGTGAAAGAAGAAGAGAAAGACGTTACAGAGAAAGAAGAGGAAGACGCGTTCAGAGTGAAAGAGGAGGATGTTATTGTGAAAGAAGAGGAGGAAGTGAAAGAAAATGAAGACGTGTTTGGAATGAAGGATGAAGAGGGGGAGATTACTGTCACATTAGAGGAGGACGAAGAAGAGAAGACTGGAGAACTGATTAACACCAGTAAATACAGTGAGTACTATGTTATAAAACAGGGACATTGATCTGATTAACACCAGTAAATACAGTGAGTACTATCTTATAAAACAGGGACATTGATCTGATTAACACCAGTAAATACAGTGAGTACTATCATATAAAACAGGGACATTGATCTGATTAACACCAGTAAATACAGTGAGTACTATCTTATAAAACAGGGACATTGATCTGATTAACACCAGTAAATACAGTGAGTACTATCTAATAAAACAGGGACATTGATCTGATTAACACCAGTAAATACAGTGAGTACTATCTTATAAAACAGGGACATTGATCTGATTAACACCAGTAAATACAGTGAGTACTATCTTATAAAACAGGGACATTGATCTGATTAACACCAGTAAATACAGTGAGTACTATTTAATAAAACAGGGACATTGATCTGATTAACACCAGTAAATACAGTGAGTACTATCTAATAAAACAGGGACATTGATCTGATTAACACCAGTAAATACAGTGAGTACTATCTAATAAAACAGGGACATTGATCTGATTAACACCAGTAAATACAGTGAGTACTATCTTATAAAACAGGGACATTGATCTGATTAACACCAGTAAATACAGTGAGTACTATCTTATAAAACAGGGACGCAAACTCTGCAGTTGTTGAACTAATGTGTGATTTTTAAAAGGGCATTCTACACTCAAATATGTTTTTGTACTGTCGGAATTGTTCATGACGTCCTCCAGGGATTTTTAAACTTTTCCTGTTGAAAAGTGATATAAATACAGTAAAGTATAAACACACTAAAGGGAAACAAATAAATATTTTGAGCAAAATAGTGTTTTTTTAGACAACTGCAAACTAGAAGGAGTGAGTGATGTCATAGTAAGGCCTCCAAGGAGTTGGCTTGATGGGAAGTCGTGATGTCATCCAATAGGAGACTGATCTTCATGTGAATATTCATTATTCTTTTTAAAATCCTTCCTGTTCTGTCAAGTTGGTTGTTGATCATTGCTAGAAAGCCATTTTCTCGTCTTGCTTTGACTTTCAAGACGATTTAAGTCCAAACTGTAACTAGGCCACTCAGGAACATTCAATGTCATCTTGGTAAGCTCCTCCAGTGTAGATTTGGCCTTGTGGTTTAGGTTATTGTCCTGTTAGGACAGTTTTTTGTATTCAGATCTCTGAAATGTTCTCTAACTACGTAACATTTAGTGTCTCCTTATGTTACGCTGGGAAAACAGTTTTCATGGGCACAGAAATCCTAAATCATTTCAGTTTACTAAATCCAATGGTTCTAACCTAGAGTCACCTTAACTTTATTGACAACACCCAAATGGATACTGTCATTAACGCAGTTCTTCAATAATTACACATAATACTTAATACTGTAGCTGTTTAGTTACAGTCACATGTTCAACTATCATCAGCTGATCCAGGAAATCATTTTCTGAATGACAGTCACATGACAAACATCACGACATGCAACAACAACCAAAGTGCTTCTTCATTCATTACTCTGGTAAAGACAGTTATGCTGTGCTCCACGTTGGATCCAACATCCCAAACAAATCGATGTTTATAATGTGTTACTGTCTGGCTGATTTACAGTAGAGTCTCGTTAGTCTGTTTGTGCACAGAGATACGCTCCACGTTGGATCCAACATCCCTACTTTGCTCATAATGTGTAGAGAACTGTTCCTTGATGGATAGGCTATTGTTCAACACACAGAGCTATTTTCCTTTATTCAGGACATTTAGAATGACAACACATTACAGAGTAGCCTAGTGGGATTATTGACAAAATTATCTGGTGATCAGGTTATGAAATGTCATGACAAAGACATTTTAATTTCCATGTTTCACCTGAAATATTAAATGATTTATAGTCCTACTTCTATGTTGTTGTTAGATAAAGTTATGGGTCCTACAGTAGGTCTATGTTATTGTTAGGTGATGTTATGGGTCCTACAGTAGGTCTATGTTATTGTTAGGTGAAGTTATGGGTCCTACAGTAGGTCTATGTTATTGTTAGGTGAAGTAATGGGCCAATTTGTTAAACACTTAGTGTACAAACCCTCATTGTCAGGCTGATGTTAAAGCTAGCCAAAGAGCATTTTACTGGTTGAAGTGTTTTTTAAGTGTAAAGCAGTTGATTTGCGACAATAACACAAACATATTAAGCAGGAGATTCAAACGAGCCCTACATTTATAATCCAAAGTAATGTGAAATACACTCATATGCAACCTGTAAATGGAGGCTATTTTTGCTGTCAGCCTATGAGAACTCCCCTGAGTTTTCCCCCATGGTGGTGAATTAGTGAATAGACACAGAGCTTAATGTGAGTTTCCTTGAGTACCACTCCTGATCTTGTCCTAATAGTGCGCTGTAATATTCAGAATATATTGTGAAAAACTAAAATCTTCTCTCACCATTTTTGCTCCAAGCAGATATACTACTGTAACAGGGGTCGTCTAAAGGGGACCAAGGCGCAGCGTGTAGAGAGCTCATATTTACTTTATTAAGGAAACACTTAACAAAACGACCACCAACAGTTCCGTCAGGTAACCCATACAAAATGGAAAACAACTACCCACAAACACGCTAGAAAAAAAACCCCATCTTAAATATGATCTCCAATTAGAGGTAACGAGGACCAGCTGCCGCCAATTGGAGATCAACCCCAAAAACAACAACATAGAAATAGAAAAACTAGAACTTAAACATAGACATAGAAAACCACCCCAAAACACCCCAGTCACGCTCTGCCCACACTACTATAGAAAATGACATCTTACAAGAGTCAGGACGTGACAACTACATCCATAACTAGTGGTTTCCTCAATACCAGATATACTACATCCATAACTAGTGGTTTCCTCAATACCAGATATACTACATCCATAACTAGTGGTTTCCTCATTACCAGATATACTACATCCATAACTAGTGGTTTCCTCATTACCAGATATACTACATCCATAACTAGTGGTTTCCTCATTACCTCATTAGTGGGGAGGAGTTTCTACAATCAAATTGCATGTGCATCGCCCTGATGCCGCAATTTTAGCTTACACAGAAAGGGGCCTATATTGGAGACCAAAAGTCGTCTGTCACACTGCTTAGAGTTTCAACAACATGAATAACGTATTTCTAGCCTACAATCATCGATGTTACTACTAATGTGAAAACAAGACAAAATATGACTATTCTTGCTCATTTTAAGACAAATGTCAAGTAATCGTTACATTCATTACAGATGTCAATTGTTGTACAACATCATGGCTACGCTGTTGGCATCACCTTGGACCTTACAGTGGATTTTCGCTGTTGTGGGCCTTTAACCATCTGTCTGACTTTGTTGTTCACACAGGAGAGAGACGGGACTATCGTGGATCCTCTGGGGAGCCTCAACAACCTCGTGATGCTGAAGAGGCAGAGAAGAGTCTCTCCAGATCAGAACACCTCAATAATCACCTGCAGAGATCCACAGGGAAGAGAACTCACTGCTCCTCTGATTGTGGGAAGAGATGCACCTCATCAGGCATTAAAATTAATCAGAGAATCCACACAGGAGAGAAACCTTATAGCTGTGATCAATGTGGGAAGAGTTTTACTCAGTCAAGCAGCCTGATATCACACCAGAGAACACACACTGGAGAGAAACCTTTTAGCTGTGATCAATGTGGGAAGAGTTTTACTGCATCTGATCATCTGACAGTACACCAGAGAACACACACAGGAGAGAAACCTTATAGCTGTGATCAATGTGGGAAGAGTTTCACTACATCAAGCATTCTGACTGTACACCAGAGAAAACACACAGGAGAGAAACCTTATAGCTGTGATCAATGTGGGAAGAGTTTTGGTCAATCTGGACATCTGACAGTGCACCAGAGAACACACACAGGAGAGAAACCTTATAGCTGTGGTAAATGTGGGAAGAGTTTTGGTCAATCTGGAGATCTGACAGTGCACCAGAGAACACACACAGGAGAGAAACCTTATAGCTGTGGTAAATGTGGGAAGAGTTTTGGTCGATCTGCACATCTGACTCAACACAAGAGAACACACACAGGAGAGAAATATTTTGGCTGTGTAATCAATGTGGGAAGAGATACTCTGATAAAAGGCCTCTGATCAAACATCAGAAAATACATGAAGGAGTTGTTTCATGATATCAATGAAATAATGTCACAATGTAGAATGTTTTACCATTGTAGTAGGAGTATTTTAATGATGTCACAATGTAGAACCCTAAACGTTTGTCCCCTGTTCTATTGATTTCAACATGATATGGATATTAGCCTCAGGGGGAAAATCCAGGCTCTGAAATGGAAGAGTTACTATTTATGAGATTTAACAAAAAGTGACTAACAAAAAAGGAGTTCTGTTACACTTACCATGTTGGTGACGCACAGGAATCAAAATACATCACTTCAAAATGTATCTAGCTGTTTTCTACAAATTGTCCTCTAACCAGGGATGTACACATTATTCCCAGATTCCGTGTGGTTTTTGAGCTGTTAGTTTTAACAGGACGTGCAACCTCATCTCCCTCCTCTCGGCACAATTGATTTCAACACGTTATCGATGAGTTATGACAAATAAGTGTTGTGTTCCTTTGTTTAGCGACCCCTACATTTAAATGTATCACTCCAAAATGTGGCTGACTGTCTTCTGCAGGTTGTCCTCTAATCAGTGAGGTAAAATATATCTCCCATTTCCATGTGTTTTTTTTAGTTGTGTTAGTTTCAACATCACGTACAACCTGATTTCCCCCCTAATCGATATCAGTGATTTATTGCTACTTGTCAAAACAACAGTGTTTTTGGTGCTTGTGCAGTTTATAAGGAGCTTGTTTAAAAAAAAATACAAGTAATATGATTATTGTAGCAAATGTTTGTGTATATAGCACATTTTTTGTTTAGGTTTTCAATGTATCACAAACTCTGCATATTGGTTATTGATTTAGACACGAGAAAACTTTGTTTTGACAGTGGGGCTATCCCACCTAGCAACATGTCATTGAAAAGCCATTGAAAATAAGATTATGCAACCAAATATTTAATATTTACATTTCATGTAAGAGTTGGTAATGATTATTATTAATGCAACCAACTGACCATTTTTGGGTACAATTATATTGACATTGTTGCCCTGCTTTTAGAATATCAGGGTTAATTCGCTCAAGGACAACTTGGTTGCTGATTGTCTCAAGGGTGGGCAGTCACAAAGTTTTGCGTTTAGGCAGTGAGTTGCCATGGATCAGAATTTATTTTGACTGCACGTTCTTCAATATTGGAGATGACTTTTGTTTGGGCTCGTTCCAAGGGGACGAGTGTTCTAGAAGCTAGTGAGTTTTAGGAAGACGAGAGTTCTAGAAGCTAGTGAGTTTTAGGAAGACGAGAGTTCTAGAAGCTAGTGAGTTTTAGGAAGACGAGAGTTCTAGAAGCTAGTGAGGAAAAATGTTTTTTTTTAATTGTTGTCAGCCAGTAGACACCATGTTTATATTGGTGAAGGTGAAGCATTGTAGTTGATTATAATGTGAAATGTGAGTTGTTTTCTGTTGGTGGTAAGCATTCTCTTAAGTTGTTATAGTCTTTGGTTTTTCCATTTCTGTTAGTCAGTATGTGTTACACCGGCTTGTCCATCTCGTTAGTGGGAAGGTGTTTCACCTGAGCTGGTCCAGGTTCTATTTAAGAGTGTCTGGCCCAGTGCTCCAGTTGTCTTGATACATGTGGAGAGTCAACACCTTTAGTTGCTCCACCTTTTTCGTTTGCTTCCTGTCTTTAAGTTTGGTGTGGGTTTTTCTTTTGTTTGCCTCTTCTTGGGCAGATTTAGTGGGTCTCATGGTGGGTGTCTTTTAGGTCCCAGTTGTTGTTTCTTGTCAACTTTCAGTGGACACTGAGAGCAAAACTGCATTATTATGGTATAATACTTTCATTGCATCAAATGGTTGTTTTATGCAACAGAATAGAGGGTTCTTATAACTATTGTGTCTGTGTTCTACTGAGGATGGGCCTCTGGGAGAAAACACTGACAGGAGATTTACAATGTCTTTTGGGTGATAAAACCTAAAGAGACCGCATTCCAGAGCATGAGTTAATGTTTCTGTTCTATATGGTACCAGGGAGAGATGACCCCAGGGCCAGACCCTGGTCTCTACACAAAGAGTACTGTTTTTACAGCAGATACTGTCTGCTGAGAATTATAAGTATCTTTCATACAAATCTTAACCTTGTGACCCGTTCTATACATCTGTTGTTGGTCATGTAGGTTGAAAGGGGTGTATCTTGGCTGTAAAATACCTTTGTACTTTTGTCTCGTGGCTCTCAACGAATCATCTGGGGGTGATTCATCTCTCAACGAATCATCTGGGGGTGATTCATCTCTCTCAATGAATCATCTGGGGGTGATTCGTCGACCAGCCATCATTATCGTAGAGCACTCAATCGATTCACTTTATATATGTGTGTTGTTTTGACCTGCTCCCGTATTAATAAGTCAATAAAGATTTAGTTTCAGAATTACTCTGACTTGTGTGATAAGTTTGTCTCCTTATTTGATATTAAAGAAATTAACCACATTTGGCGATGGGGATGTGAATCTTGACTTGGTGACCGCTCCTGACGACCTCGGTAAATGGTGCACAAGGGACCCCTCTAACTTGGGATCTCAGGGAAACCACACTTCGGGAACGGAGCAGATGGACCCACCTTTGATCTGAGAGGCAGCGAGCCGAGTGGATACCACATCTCGAACGTAGTTTAAAAATAAAGAATGAGGTGAGCGAAACAAGTGGAATTTTTTAGAAAAGCCTCGTAGGCTCAGAGTGTGTATTCCTGTGTGAGGGGGGGCACCTTGGAGGTGTAAACAGGGCCGAGGCAGTAGGCTCTGAGTGTGTTTTCCTGAGCGAGGGGGGCACCTTGGAGGTGTTAAGAGGGGCGAGGCAGTAGGCTCTGAGGCCGAGTCAGCTATCTGTGTGAGCTGTATGAAACCTAGAATCTGTGTTTACTAGTTAAAACCATTTATGATATAGTATAAGATAGTAAGGTGCACCTGTAATTATTTTAAACCTGTAATTATTTTAAACCTGTAATTGTTTTAAACCTGGACCCCATTTTAGAAGTATTGAAAGATGTAAATGTATGAGTTACATTATCCTAGGAACTAACCATGAGATAGAAATGTGAAAATATTCCTGCAGGTTAAAATATTGTTGAAAAACGTGTAGTTGATTAGGTATGTTTGAGAATAGCATTGTGTGACTGTGGTATGAGAGTTGTGTGACTGTGATATGAGCATTGTGTGACTGTGATATGAGAGTTGTGTGACTGTGATATGAGAGTTGTGACTGTGATATGAGAGTTGTGACTGTGATATGAGAGTTGTGTGACTGTGATATGAGAGTTGTGTGACTGTGATATGAGAGTTGTGACTGTGATATGAGAGTTGTGTGACTGTGATATGAGAGTTGTGTGACTGTGATATGAGTTGTGTGACTGTGATATGAGAGTTGTGTGACTGTGGTATGAGAGTTGTGTGACTGTGATATGAGAGTTGTGTGAATGGAAAGGAGTCTTAATCTGTCGTCTGGATAGTAACATATAGAAATATGCTTAATCAGATGATTGAAATGTGGATAATAAGTGGGATGATATTTTAGAAAGCAGCGGAAGGTCTATAGTTCCTGGGAGGCTTGATTTTGCCGTGGTGTCTGGGAGATTAGAGAACCGAGAACAAAAGTTTATTTTTTGTTCTGCCTTGAGTATGTTTGGAGAGCTGCTTCGTAGCTATGGAGAGTCCTTGAAAAAGCAAATGGAATGGTTGTCGTGACTACCTGAGAATTTCTTACATTTTATATGGATTCTGTGAATATATGAAAATATGATGAATTGTATGTGTGTATAATCGATTACTAGAGATTTGATGAAGTAATACTGGTAATATAATTAGATACAATTTAAACAACCCATATGTAGACAAACGTAGGTTTTGAGTTGGTATCTTTAATGGATCATTTGATAAAGATGAGGTTTAAGCGTTATTAAACAGTCTACAAAGTCTGGGCAGTTGTCTCAGAAACTGATGGGAGTGTGTCCACTTTAGGTTAACTTACCCTAACGATGTAACTATAAAACGCTTATTGGATTGGGGGGGGGGGGGGGGGGGGGGGGGGGTTCTTCCCAATATGAGAGGAGTTGCTATATTTCTTGAATAAACCTTTTTCCATGCTGACCTTCTAACATGTTCTTTGAAGAAGAACCTTTTGGGGCTGTTTTTCATTGACCAAGAACCCTACGGTTCTTAGGGGATCTGAGAACAACTCCAGTTGAACCCTTCATTTTTAGAGTGTAGTTGGCTCTATTTACTCTCAGATTCAAACATGATGATTAGCATCAACGATCAAGTCAGCTGCTGCTGCTCTAATACAGTATGAGGTGAGAAGGTGAACTGATGTTGAACTGGGCAGTCAGCTGCTGCTGCTCCAATACAGTATGAGGTGAGACGGTGAACTGATGTTGAACTGGGCAGTCAGCTGCTGCTGCTCCAATACAGTATGAGGTGAGACGATGAACTGATGTTGAACTGGGCAGTCAGCTGCTGCTGCTCCAATACAGTATGAGGTGAGACGGTGAACTGATGTTGAACTGGGCAGTCAGCTGCTGCTGCTCCAATACAGTATGAGGTGAGACGGTGAACTGACGTTGAACTGGGCAGTCAGCTGCTGCTGCTCCAATACAGTATGAGGTGAGACGGTGAACTGACGTTGAACTGGGCAGTCAGTCATTCATTCTGTACTATGAGTCTGGTCTATCATTGTTACTGCACATTCTGGTAAAAATTGTAACCAATAAGGAGAGACTTTTCTTCAAACAATCAACCATTATTTGATAAGAATTGCAATAATGTAGCTGGTCAGCCCTACACTCTGAGGTGGAAGGCCGAGAGCTCGATGACACAAGGAGTTCAGAAGCCTTATATAGTCAAACTATCTTGTGCATATAGAAAACGTGATCTTGGCATGTGAACGTGTGTGGAGAACGAAACACAGACTAACTGTGAATTGGTCGTCTCGTTCTGTAGCAACAGCTAGTTATTCTAGTTTTCTAGTGAGGTGTCAAAACAACAGGAAATCACTCTCGACACAGTTCCTCTGAAGTATATCAACGGTTCCCTGGATTGGGCCAAGCGCCTTTGGCCTGTCTGCCCAGAGGGTGTGTGGTTGCACACCCACACAAACATACACATAAACTTCTCAACCTTAAAGAGATCCTTCAACACATTAGAAGTCATAAACTTAAAGAGGTTGACATAGATTTTTCCCTCACAACATTGCACAGAGATAAATCAGGACCCAGACTGAACTGTGTGATGTAGGGAGTTGTAGTTTCTCTAGAGATAAATCAGATCCAGACTGAACTGTGTGATGTAGTAGGGAGTTTTAGTTTCTCTAGAGATAAATCAGATCCAGCCTGAACTGTGTGATGTAGTAGAGTTGTAGTTTCTCTAGAGATAAATCAGATCCAGCCTGAACTGTGTGATGTTGTAGTTTCTCTAGAGATAAATCAGATCCAGACTGAACTGTGTGATGTAATAGAGTTGTCGTTTCCAACAGGCCAATATTCTACATAGTTTAGCGCATAAAACGTAATTAACTACAGTGACCATAATCCATTGCGTGCCTACTTGTCTTGTCTGTGTTTCTTTTACACCTGCTATTTAAAAGAGACAGAAGAATGCACGATGGTCAATGCTATCTGGGATCCTTGGGACATCCCTAGCCTAAACCCTAACCTTAACCGCTGCCTTAACCATTTTAAATGTCAACTTCAATGGCCTAGGGACGTCCCATGGATGTATCTCTACCTGAAAATACATGATCCAAGTGATTGATAGTTGGTATTCAGCAGTCATAAAGCCATATATACTTTAATGAACCACTAAAATAGTGATTTTGTCAGACAGCATAGACAGCAGCTCTACACTTTATTGACTGACTGATCCATTCATCCTTCCATCCCTCCTCAGCCTTCCTCTCCTCTGAAGACCCAGTGAGGGTGGAGCTCAGTCAGAGAGCTGTTGAGGGACTGGTTAGGAAGAACACTTCTACAGCCAGAGAGGTGAGAGGTCACACATGGTTTAGATGGTAAATATTTATGTCCCCTTAGCGGTTCATCACGTCAGCAAAAGGTAATATGTTCCATCATCTATGTTCATTTACATTAGTGCAAATTGTTCACTGATATTGGTGTAATTTCTCACCCCTTTTGGCTGTATGAAAGTTAATTTCCCCTCAGACACACATTTGTTCTTTGATATTATGAAGGTCATTTGTGTCAAATGTACTTTTCCCCACTCATTCACCCCATCTCTTTACATTGCTTATGCATATTTGGTGGCCTGACTGCATCCAGACTATCAAAGGCCCATCCTGGTAGATCTGAACCTAATTCAGCTTGGAGTGATCGGTTGACAGAAGTCACATTTAGGTGCCAGGTGTAACTGAGGCCATAGATGCTCCATATCCATTACTTTGAGTGTTTTATATAATATGACTAAATGTGTTTCAGTGTTGCAGGGACAGTCAATAAATGGAACGACAAGGCCACAGAACATGACATAAGCAGAGCTGTGGGAGACCACCTCAAGCCCCTGGTAGAGCCGGGGGTGGTGTTTACCACTCCACCACGCCTTCAGCAAGCTGGAAAAGTGGGATTGATACTGTTTTTCATACTAAGAGGGACCAAGAGTCTGTTGATTGGCCAGTCATTGGGTTAATTTGTTGAAATCAAATCAGGCTTTATTTATACAGCACATTTCAGACATGGATGCAACACAATGGCTTCACAGGAAAAAATAAAAAAAATGAAAATAAACAGAAATATTTAGCAAACAACAAAACAGAAGACTAACAACTGAAAGACTAATGCACATTCTAAGGAAATGCCATTGATTAAAATATTAATTGGATGCAATATCCAACCCAAAATATAACTTGTTTTTTAGGAGGGGTTCTGAAAGACACTATGAGGGTGTCCACTGAAAGTTGACTAGTAACAACAACTGGGACCTAAAAGACACCCACCATGAGACCCACTAAATCTGCCCAAGAAGAGGAAAACAAAAGAAAAACCCAAAACAAACTGAAAGACAGGAAGCAAACCAAAAAGGTGGAGCAACTAAAGGTGTCGACTCTCCACATGTATCAAGACAACTGGAGCACTGGGCCAGACACTCTTAAATAGAACCTGGACCAGCTCAGGTGAAACACCTTCCCACTAACGAGATGGACAAGCCAGCACAGGTGTAACACACACTGACTAACGAGGTGACACCAATCAGTGCGTCCTACGTGCTAACGAGCTAGACGTGCTAACGAGCTAGACGTGGTAACGAGCTAGACGTGCTAACGAGCTAGACCTGGTGACGAGCTAGACGTGCTAACGAGCTAGACGGGCTGACGGGCTAGACGTGCTAACGAGCTAGACGTGCTAACGAGCTAGACGTGCTAACGAGCTAGACGTGCTAACGAGCTAGACGGGCTAACGAGCTAGACGTGCTGACGAGCTAGACGGGCTAACGAGCTAGACGTGCTAACGAGCTAGACGTGCTAACGTCAAACCTCAAAATTAAAGATTGAACCACCTTCCCCTTAGGACAACAAATATATTGTATATTTATGACTCAATTTATTATGATTGTTAATAAAACTGATAATAGACGTCCATGTGTATAAGCTGCAAGTACATTGAAATTAAATAGTTTTCAACTAAAACCAAACTTGTATTGTATGTCGGGCATAGTCTTAGTTTCAACGACATTTTGCTAGGTGGGATATCCCCAATGTCAGTTTTAACGTGTCCAAATGCAGAAACAGTTTGTGATAAATTGAAAACCTAAACGTAAAATGTACTATATCCAAAAACATCTGCCATAATAATCATATTACTTGTATTTTTTTTTTAAACAAGCACCTTATAAACTGCACAAGCACCAAAAACGCTGTTGTTTTAGCAATAAATCAATGATATCGATTAAGGGGGAAATCAGGTTGTACGTGATGTTGAAACTAACACAACTAAAAAAACACATGGAAATGGGAGATATCTTTTATCTCACTGGTTAGAGGACAACCTGCAGGAGACAGTCAGCTACATTTTGGAATGATGCATTTAAATTTAAGGGTCGCTAAACAAAGGAACGCAACACTTATTTGTCATAACTCATCAATATCATGCTAAAATCAATTGTGCCGAGATGAGGTTGCACGTCCTGTTAAAACTAACAGCTCAAAAACCACATGGAATCTGGGAATAATGTGTACATCACTGGTTAGAGAACAACTTGTAGAAAACAGCTAGCTACATTTTGAAGTGTTGCATTTTGATTCAAGTGGGTCACCAACGTGGTAAGTGTAACACAACTCTTTTTTTGTTAGTCACTTTTTGTTAAAACTCATAAATAGTAACTCTTCCATTTCAGAGCCTGGATTTTCCCCCTGAGGCTAATATCCATATCATGTTGAAATCAATAGAACAGGGGACAAACGTTTAAACATTCTACATTGTGACATCATTTCATTGATATCATGAAACAACTCCTTCATGTATTTTCTGATGTTTAATCAGAGATTTTTTATCAGAGTATCTCTTCCCACATTGATCACAGCTAGGAGGTTTCTCTCCTGTGTGTGTTCTCTGATGTGATACTAGGCTGGTTAGCCAAGCAAATCTTATCCCACATTGACTACAGCTATATTGTTTCTCTCCTGTGTGTGTTCTCTGGTGTATAGTGAGATAGCTAGACGTAGAAAAACTCTTCTCACATTGAGTACAGCTGTATGGTTTCTCTCCTGTATGAGTTCTCTGGTGTTTAGTGAGAACTCTAGATGTAGAAAAACTATTCCCACATTGGTTACAGCTATAAGGTTTCTCTCCTGTGTGTGTTCTCTGGTGTCATTAAAATACTCCTACTACAATATTAAAACATTCTACATTGTGACATTATTTCTTTGATATCATGAAACAACTCCTTCATGTATTTTCTGATGTTTAATCAGAGAACGTTTTTGACAGTATCTCTTCCCACATTGATTGCAGCTATAAGGTTTCTCTCCTGTGTGTGTTCTTTGGTGTCTGGTCCACATGCTAAAGTAAGTAAAACTCTTCCCACATTGAGCACAGCTATAAGGTTTTTCTCCTGTGTGCGTTCTCTGGTGTGATACCAGATTGCCAGATTGACCAAAACTTTTCCCACATTGACCACAGGTATAAGGTTTCTCTCCTGTGTGTATTCTCTTGTGTTGAGTCAGATGGCAAGATCGACCAAAACTCTTCCCACATTGACCACAGCTATAAGATTTCTCTCCTGTGTGTATTCTCTGGTGTTGAGTCAGAGTGCTAGATGCAGCAAACCTCTTCCCACATTTACCACAGCTATAAGATTTCTCTCCTATGTGTATTCTCTTGTGTTGAGTCAAGTGGCAAGATCGACCAAAACTCTTCCCACATTGACCACAGCTATAAGGTTTCTCTCCTGTGTGTGTTCTCTGGTGTAGAGTCAGAGTGCTAGATGCAGCAAACCTCTTCCCACATTGACCACAGCTATAAGGTTTATCTCCTGTGTGTATTCTCTGGTGTAGTGTCAGAGTGCTAGATGCAGCAAACCTCTTCCCACATTGACCACAGGTATAAGGTTTCTCTCCTGTGTGTATTCTCTTGTGTTGAGTCAGATGGCAAGATCGACCAAAACTCTTCCCACATTGACCACAGCTATAAGATTTCTCTCCTGTGTGTGTTCTCTGATTAATTTTAATGCCTGATGAGGAAGTAAATCTCTTCTCACAGTCAGAGCAGCAGTGAGTTCTCTTCCCTGTGGATCTCTGCAGGTGTTTCTTGAGGTGTTCTGATGTGGAGAGACTCTTCTCTGCCTCTTCAGCATCATGTGGTTGTTGAGGCTCCCCAGAGGACCCACGGTAGTCCCGTCTCTCTCCTGTGTGAACAACAAAGTCAGACAGATGATTAAAGGCCCACAACAGCAGAAATCCACTGTTTATTTGAGGTAAAAGGTGATGCCCAGATCATACCCATGAAGTTGTACAACAATTGACATCCGTTAAATTATTTCACAATTAAGACAGTCAACTTAGCAACAATCATATTTTGTCTTGTTTTCACATTAGTAGTAACTAGAAATAAGTTATTCATGTTGTTGAAACTCTAAGCAGTGTGCCAGACGACTTTTGGTCTCCAATATAGGCCCCTTCCTGTGTTTTCTAAAATTGCAGCACGAAGGCAATGCACATGCAATTTGATTGCAGAAACCTGATAATGAGGAAACCACTAGTTATGGATGAGTATATCTGCTAATGAGGAAACCACTAGTTATGGATGTAGTATATCTGGTAATGAAGAAACCACTAGTTATGGATGTAGTATATCTGGTAATGAGGAAACCACTAGTTATGGATGTAGTATATCTGCTAATGAGGAAACCACTAGTTATGGATGTTGTATATCTGCCTGGAGCAAAAAATGGTGAGCGAAGATTTTAGTTATCACAATGTATTCTGAATATTACAGCACAAGATCAGGAGTGCTACTCAAGGAAACTCACATGCCAGTAGGTTACAGTAGGTTGTAACTCTCTAGGTCATGCCAGTAGGTTACAGTAGGTTGTATCTCTCTAGGTCATGCCAGTAGGTTACAGTAGGTTGTATCTCTCTAGGTCATGCCAGTAGGTTACAGTAGGTTGTATCCAAGTGGAAACAATTATCAACCCAACGTGGAAAGTGTTGAATTTGGTCAACAACAAAATGAATGGCTTATTTGCTACGTGAGGTTTACTTGATCTAACAGAAGTTTCGTAATGATTAAGTTGTTACGTGGACACGTGACATACCGACAACTTTGATAAAAACACTATAGGAGTTGTCTCCAAATCGCTATGCATATTCATGCTAGTAGCTTAGCATCTCTCTCCATTGAATACAGGCGGTTGACGTCAACAACCCTCATAGAATATAAACAATAGATTACAATAATAAGATGTATCCACCAATCCAAAGACAGGATAGGTGGGAGATAGACAACCCACAGTGCAGCTTTGTGGACAACGACTCCCCTTGTCAGGGCGGAGAGACATCTTGTCAGTATATCCATAATCTTTGGTGTAGCCAACCCAACTCTCACATGGCTCTATTGGGGGTCACGGTGTGTAGTAAAACATCACTACATTAAAATCACTACATTCCGTGGCCCCCCAGTCTGCGGTCAGCAGATAGACCCTCCTCAAATATATATGTTAAGTCACTTTTTGGAAACGGAACGGAGAAAAGAAGGGGTAGCTTGTTCTCTACGTCGTCTGATTCTAGACATATCAGTCATCATCCCAGGGCCCTCCGTTGAAGAGGTATTGACGAGCCAACTCCGAATATCCAAAGTTAAAAACTAATTGAAGGCGGTACTTACTGGTGTTAATCAGATCTCCTGTCTCCTCCTCTTCATCTTCCAATGTGACAGTAATCTCTCCTTCCTTCTTCACTCCAAAAACAGCATCATCCTCTTTTTCCTCTTGTTTAACTGAAACGTCTTTCTCTTCTTCTTTCACTGTAACAGCCTCACCCTCTACTTCTTGTTTTACTGTAACATCCTCCTCTTCCTTCTCCTCTTTCACGACAATGTTCAGCCCCAGAGCTTCTTTCTCCGTCCAGCAGACCTCCTCTTCTTTAACAGGAGGGGAGTAGTTTAGGAAGCTCATGTTCGGAGATGTTAGCTAGCTAGCTATCATTAGCGACTAGGCTAATGCTAACTTAACCAGCCAGCTACTATAGCTGACTAATACACAATAACGTAATATTAAATAGGTTAACAAGTAGATACGACAGAAGTGTGTCTAAAACACAGTAGCTAATATAGACCGAAAGCGTATAAATATCTTGAATCTTTCGGCTATGTTGGCTAGCAAGCTACCGAGGTGGTTGACGAGCTGTTTATGAAGAACCGTCCACTAGATTATACGTCACGCTGCAGCATCGCCTGAAAGACGCACATCGCCGTCTGCTGACTGGAGGGAAACGCAGTTGAGGATCAGATTTTATATTCAGACAAAGATTATTTTACATGAATTTAATTAAATAATACTGTTATATTGAGACATACAAAGACAGGAATGTGTTGGTTGATTAGTGCGAATATAACATGTTTACTACAGCACATTTAAGGAAGTTTCATTCAGTCAAACAACATATAAATAAGTAGCCAGCTACTGTAGGTCGATACTGCTCCTACATGGTGTAACAATACATCATGTAGATGTATATAATGAACAGACTAAGTCTATACTGCTCCTACATGGAGTAACAATACATCATGTAGATGTATATAATGAACAGACTAGGTCTATACTGCTCCTACATGGTGTAACAATACATCATGTAGATGTATATAATGAACAGACTAGGTCTATACTGCTCCTACATGGTGTAACAATACATCATGTAGATGTATATAATGAACAGACTATGTCTATACTGCTCCTACATGGTGTAACAATACATCATGTAGATGTATATAATGAACAGACTAGGTCTATACTGCTCCTACATGGTGTAACAATACATCATGTAGATGTATATAATGAACAGACTAGGTCTATACTGCCCCTACATGGTGTAACAATACATCATGTAGATGTATATAATGAACAGACTATGTCTATACTGCTCCTACATGGTGTAACAATACATCATGTAGATGTATATAATGAACAGACTAGGTCTATACTGCTCCTACATGGTATAACAATACATCATGTAGATGTATATAATGAACAGACTAGGTCTATACTGCTCCTACATGGTGTAACAATACATCATGTAGATGTATATAATGAACAGACTAGGTCTATACTGCTCCTACATGGTGTAACAATACATCATGTAGATGTATATAATGAACAGACTAGGTCTATACTGCTCCTACATGGTGTAACAATACATCATGTAGATGTATATAATGAACAGACTCGGTCTATACTGCTCCTACATGGTGTAACAATACATCATGTAGATGTATATAATGAACAGACTAGGTCTATACTGCTCCTACATGGTGTAACAATACATCATGTAGATGTATATAATGAACAGACTAGGTCTATACTGCTCCTACATGGTGTAACAATACATCATGTAGATGTATATAATGAACAGACTAGGTCTATACTGCTCCTACATGGTGTAACAATACATCATGTAGATGTATATAATGAACAGACTAGGTCTATACTGCTCCTACATGGTGTAACAATACATCATGTAGATGTATATAATGAACAGACTAGGTCTATACTGCTCCTACATGGTGTAACAATACATCATGTAGATGTATATAATGAACAGACTAGGTCTATACTGCTCCTACATGGTGTAACAATACATCATGTAGATGTATATAATGAACAGACTAGGTCTATACTGCTCCTACATGGTGTAACAATACATCATGTGGGGCTTTAAGGCGATGCTGTTGGTGTGACGTATAATGTAGTGGACGGAACTCTTCTTTCAACAGCAGCAACAGTTAATCAGCCACCTCGGTAGCTTGCTAGACAAAATAGCCGAACCAATAAAGCTCTTTAGACGCTTTAGTGTATATTAGCCACTGTGTTTTAAACCCACTTCTGTCGTCTAGTTAGTTATCCGTTGTAATATCATATTTACGGTGTTGTTGTTATTATTCAGCTAGCGGGCTGGTTAAGTTATTAGCATAGCTAGCTAACCTCCCCGACCATGAGTTCACTAAGCTACTCTCCTCCTGCTAAAGAAGAGGTCTCCTGGACAGAGAAAGAGGGTCTGTGGCTGAATGTTGTCGTGAAAGAGGAGGAAGAAGAGGATGTCACAATACACAAACAAGTAGAGGGGGAGGCTGTTACGGTGAAAGAAGAAGAGAAAGACGTTTCAGTTAAAGAAGAGGAAGACGCATTCAGAGTGAAAGAGGAAGAGGATGTTACTGTTAAAGAAGAGGAGGATGCATGTTTTGGAGTGAAAGAGGAGGAGGGGAAGATGACTGTTACATCGAGAAAGGAGGAGGAGGAAACTGGATATCTGGGCCCGGTTTCCCAAAGGCATCTTAAGGAATCCAATGGTTCTAACGATGAACGGACCCTGATTAACACTAGTAAGTACTGTCTTTAATACAGTGGCACAAACTCTGCAGTTGTTGAGCTGATGTTTGGTGTTAAAGGGTAAATATGCAATAGCTACATCCATATTGTGACTTTTTAAATGATTTATTTATAGCCATTGATTCTTGAAGAATATAACACAAGCCTCATGAGCTTAGTTCAACTGTTGTACCCCATCAGAACCCCAAATAAGCTTTTTTTACTCCAATGTCTAGAAACAATGTCAATCAACACTGTATAGCCTCAACATGGTTAAAACTATAATGTTGATATCATGGATGGTCAGTGCTTGCATCCGTAGGTCTGTCTATGAATTTGAGAGTAGTTACATTTCTCCAGCCCCATCATCATCTTATAACCAAACTAGTGGTGGAATGACAGCTTTGTTATTGTATGAACTGCAGATTGGTTGATAGATGTGTGGTTATTTTATAGGGGTAACCTAGGATTTAAATAGCAAAAAATTGTCAGCCCTGAGTCTTGGTTTGGTAATCAGCTGAGGAATGGGATCTGGAGAAATGTAACCACTCTCAAATTCATAGAGAAAGCTATTGTAGCAACCGTAACCCAACACCTAGCGACCTCTTCAAGAAGTTCAGACATCTTGGTGTAACAGTTATAAGGTGTTGGCTTGACAGTTGCTGGACCCAGGTTTGAGTTCAGCTCAGGGCCTCCCCCTGAATTGACTACACTATAAATACAAGGACTGGCAATCCATAAGATCAAAATGATAGTTTTAAACAAGATTTCAAGGCTAAACGGTGCTTGTTTACAAACAGTGGCGTTATACGAGCTTATGTTTTGGTTTCTGGTGGGGTAATAAAGTTGAAACATTTGAGGCATTTATTAATATTGAATTTACAATATTCTTCAAGAATCAATGGTTATATAGTAAATGGGTCTTTCTATAACTGCCAGTGTAGATTTCCTGTGGGGGTCAAATTGTTAGAGCTGTTGATAAGTCATTAGCTGTGTTAGAATACTCATAGTAACCGTACAATTTGTGATGTTAATTGAGTATATAGTATGCTTATTGGTCATAGTGTGATGTTAGTATGCCAAAAGCTCCCGGATGTCGGACTAAATTCACCAAAATATGACGTAAACACGCAGTACGTTAGGGCCCATAATGCAATTCATCAGGAAATGGGCGTGACTTCACATTGTTTTCAGATTGGAAGAAAATGGCGGAAAATATTTTGCCGAAGTCCAACTAGAGCCGATACAAATTCATTGCTTTAACTAATTATGGCAAATGTTAAGAAAATGTTGAGCAATGTAATAAAATAATTACTTTTCAAATAAGTTACCTTAGATAGAATATAGTTAACTAACTACCCAACATATATTAAATAATATACCTTACACGTTTTTTTGGCTGACAATGTGTTAGCATGTTATTACAGCAGTATGTACCGCTATGTTATCTAGCTACCTAACGTTAGTTGGCTACTTATACATCAAACTTGCCAGTATATTTACTTTATTCTATCTAACTAACTACCCAACGTTTATTGACTTGATTATTCCCGTCATTCTTAGCTTAGCTTAGCTAAACGGTATAGTCATTGTGCTTTCTCAATGGACATTCGGGTGCTTTCATAAATTCACTCTGACTATCTACTCTGATTTCAGAGCACTCTCGTCTGAGTACCAGAGAGCAGAATAATGAATTTACTAGCGTTCAACACCCGTTGAATATGTCCAGGCGTCTGAGTTAACATGAAAATGAACTAATAGTATGTAGTATATACTCATGTAGTTACAGTATTCTACAATTAACTAATAGTATGTAGTATATACTCATTAAGTATGTAGTATACAGTATGTTAGTATGGGTATTCAAACACAGCTATTCTCCTTTTTTCAAATGTTTTCAATGCCATTACATTAAAGGCGAAACATACCTACATTCAATAACATTTATGAATTGTTTGAAACCTTTGTTTTAAACCCTCCTTAAAGTTGGTGCCTTGCCGGATTTATTATTATTATTTTTTAAATAAAACACTACTTGAATTTCCTTGTATTTATGGCAGTGTAGTTCCCTTAAGGGTCAGTCAACTTTGGTACAACATACTATGGGGAGTTGCGACTTCGGTTGAAGGATCTAAAATCACACCTGAAAAGGCCAATGAAATCCGCGCCTGACTGGAAGTCCCGCCTTCCACAGGTGATAAGCGTCAGGCTGGGATTCATTCCTTCCATTATTCCGCCCTTCACCTCGGTGTGAACAGGAACAATTCATGCTACTAAAACATACAATTGGAACACGAGACTGTCTTACGTTGCTCCAACTAAACTGACACTTAGTGGTAGAGTGTGATCACCCCCTGGACTTTGTGTGGTTCTCATAGTTTCCTAATCACAATGTCCTGGTTATAGCAATGAATAAGATGGCTAAAAATGAGACCTAGACAATGAAAGTTCAGACCGAGGTAAAGTTGGATTTATATTCACACATTCAGATATTCAACAGACATTGGCCAAAAGCCATTTAAAATGGTATAAATCAATAACTAATTCATTGATTGTCACAGAAACATTAAACTAGATTTATTATATACATGTCTAGCATACTTTTACAACCTTTTTTAAACAAAAATTCCAGTTTTGATTTTATAGAAATATATAAATCTATAAAATGCCATTTAAAAGTGGTATAAATCAATAACTAATTCACCATTTGTCACGGAACAAATAATAATTAAAAGTTCATTTGTGAAATTTCTTTCCTTAATGCATTTGAGCCAATCAGTTGTGTTGTGACAAGGTAGGGTTTTTGCACTTTCTAGTAGGCTTATATTGAACATATGGTTAATAGGAGTGGTAATGTCGTCCGCTATTATCCTCAGTAATTTTCCATTCACGTTGTCAGACCCCGGTGGCCTGAAAAAGAAAAGGAGAACCTCACACTCTAGGAGCTCAGATGCAATAATTTAATAACCTAATAACCAACGTTTCCACAGACAAGCTGTTTTCATCAGGGTATAATGACAAACACTGCAGGTAACTGGTTTATACAGACAAGCTGTCTTCATCAGGGTATAATGACAAACACTGAGGGTCACTAGTTTATACAGACAAGCTGTCTTCATCAGGGTATAATGACAAACACTGTGGGTCACTAGTTTATACAGACAAGCTGTCTTCATCAGGGTATAATGACAAACACTGTGGGTCACTAGTTTATACAGACAAGCTGTCTTCATCAGGGTATAATGACAAACACTGCAGGTAACTGGTTTATACAGACAAGCTGTCTTCATCAGGGTATAATGACAAACACTGCAGGTAACTGGTTTATACAGACAAGCTGTCTTCATCAGGGTATAATGACAAACACTGCAGGTAACTGGTTTATACAGACAAGCTGTCTTCATCAGGGTATAATGACAAACACTGCAGGTAACTGGTTTATATTGTGTCAAAGGACACACACAGGTGTCTGTAATCATGTCTGAGTGTGGCCTGATATCATTGGTTAATTTACAGATATAAATAGAACATATGAAAACATAAATGGATAGCATAGGATCATAGATACAATTTGGCTACAATGACCTCCAAACATTTACAATGAATAGCAATATTCCAATAATGGATACATAGACCTCCAAACATTTACAATGAATAGCAATATTACAATAATGGATACATAGACCTCCAAACATTTACAATGAATAGCAATATTACAATAATGGATACATAGACCTCCAAACATTTACAATGAATAGCAATATTACAATAATGGATACATAGACCTCCAAACATTTACAATGAATAGCAATATTACAATAATAGATACATAGACCTCCAAACATTTACAATGAATAGCAATATTACAATAATGGATACATAGACCTCCAAATATTTACAATGAATAGCAATATTACAATAATGGATACATAGACCTCCAAACATTTACAATGAATAGCAATATTACAATAATGATACATAGACCTCCAAACATTTACAAAGAATAGCAATATTACAATAATGGATACATAGACCTCCAAACATTTACAATGAATAGCAATATTCCAATAATGGCTATGTTGAGACAGACGGGAGCAAGGCTCTTTAAATTTAAGATCCAGGCAGCCTCTTGTTTTTAACAATAAATTGTCGAGGTCACCCCCTCTCCTAGGGAGGGTGACGTGTTCGATGCCGATATAATGTAGGGACGAAATCAAGGGGTTCGCTTCCAAAAAGTGGGTCGCAACTGGATACGTCATATAGATTTTAGAACAAGGACAAGTTCTAAGATAAATAACTGCCTTAGTGGTGCACGTGATAACACCTTTGATTGGGATCTGTTTCCCTGTTTGGGGGTGTTTGAAGGATCTACATTTATAAGTGCCATTGCATTGAGCGCAGCCATTACATTTGTAGTTTCCATCCAGAAGAGGTGTAAATAGACGTTGTGCAGAGATATTTTGGGGAGGTAAATCAGAGTTTAGTAAGAATGCAAGAATGCTTGGTTTTTGTGAGACTGTCCTTGAAAGAGATAATTTCTTGATTTTTGTACCCCTTCTCCTCTGCCAAATCGTTTTTTTCTCTCCTTTAGAGTCTGTTATTAGGTCTATGTTGTTGTTAGGTGAAGTTATGGGTCCTACAGTAGGTCTATGTTCTTGTTAGGTGAAGTTATGGGTCCTACAGTAGGTATATGTTGTTAGGTGAAGTTATGGGTCCTACAGTAGGTCTATGTTGTTGTTAGGTGAAGTTATGGGTCCTACAGTAGGTCTATGTTATTGTTAGGTGAAGTTATGGGTCCTACAGTACGTCTATGCTGTTGTTAGGTGAAGTTATGGGTCCTACAGTAGGTCTATGTTATTGTTAGGTGAAGTTATGGGTCCTACAGTAGGTCTATGTTGTTAGGTGAAGTTATCGGTCCTACAGTACGTGTGTGTTACTGTTAGGATCTTCCAGTAGTTATTGATGGCCTTCCATGTGGCTCAGTTGGTAGAGCATGGTGTGTGCAACGCCAGGGTTGTGGGTTCGATTCCCACAGGGGGGGGGGGGGGAAGGCATGAAATGTATGCATTCACAACTGTAAGTCGCTCTGGATAAGAGCGTCTGCTAAATGACTAAAATGTAAAAAAAAAAAATGTAATGTTACTACTAATGTGAAAACAAGACAAAATATGACTATTGTTGCTCACTTGACTGTATTAAGACAATTGTCAAATAATTTAACAGACGTCAATTGTTGTACAACTTCATGGGTACACTCTGGGCATCACCTTTGACCTCAAATAAAGAGTGGATTTCTGCTGTTGTGGGACTTTAACCATCTGTTTAATTTTGTCGTTCACACAGGAGAGAGATGTGACTATCCTGGGTCCTCTGGGGAGTCTCAACAAGATCATGATGCTGACAGGGCAGAGAAGAGTCTCTCCAGATCAGAACACCTCAAGAAACACCAGCAGAGACCCACATTGAATAATCCTTACTGCTGCTCTGACTGTGAGAAGAACTGCAAATCTAAATCAGAACTTGAAATACACCGGAGAATCCACACAGGAGAAAAGCCGTACCACTGCTCTCATTGTGGAATGAGTTTCTCTAGATCATATTCATTGAAAACACACCTGCTAATTCACACAGGAGAGAAATCTTATAGCTGTACTCAATGTGGGAAGAGTTTTACTACATCTTCCAATCTGACTAAACATCAGAAAACACACACAACAGAGAAACCTTATAGCTGTGATCAATGTGGGAAGAGTTATGTTACATCTAGCTATCTGACTTTACACAAGAGAACACACACAGGAGATAAATCTTATAGCTGTGATCAATGTGGGAGGAGTTATGTTACATCTAGCTCTCTGACAGTACACCAGAGAACACACACAGGAGAGAAACCATTTAGCTGTACTCAATGTGGGAAGAGTTTTACAACATCTAGCTCTCTGAAGGTACACAAGAGAACACACACAGGAGATAAACCATGTAGCTGTACTCAATGTGGAAAGAGTTTTACTCGGTCAAGCTCCTTGGTTATGCACCAGAGAATACACACAGGAGAGAAACCATATAGCTGTAATCAATGTGGGAAGAGTTTTACTCAGCCAAATGGACTGATATTACACAAGCGGACACACACAGGAGAGAAACCGTGTAGTTGTACACCTGAGAACACACACAGGAGAGAAAACTTACCATTGCGCTGACTGCAGAAAGAGTTTTATTAGCTTAAGTAATTTAAAATCACACCAGAGAACACACACAGGAGAGAAAACACCATATAGCTGTACTCAATGTGGGAAGCGTTTTATTCAGTCAAGCTCCCTAATCGTGCACCAGAGAATACACACAGGAGAGAAACCTTATAGCTGTACTCAATGTGGGAAGAGTTTTACTCAGGCAAGCTGCCTGAAAGTACACCTGAGAACACACACAGGAGAGAAACCTTACCACTGCTCTGACTGCGGAAAGAGTTTTGTTAGATCAAGTGATTTAAAATCACACCAGAGAACACACACAGGAGAGAAGCCTTATAGCTGTACTCAATGTGGGAAGAGTTTTACTCAGTCAAGTGGCCTGATAGCACACCAGAGAACACACACATTAGAGAAATCTCATAGCTGTCATCAATGTGACAAGAGATACTCTGTTAAAAGATCTCTGATCAAACATCAGAAAATACATAAATGAAGGAATTGTTTTAATAATTTCACAATGTAGAATGTTTTAACATTGTAGTAGGAGTATTTTAATGATGTCACAATGTAGAACTCTAAACGTTTGCCCCCTGTTCTATTGATTTCAACATGATATGGATATTAGCCTCAGGGGGAAAATCCAGGCTCTGAAATGGAAGAGTTACTATTTATGTGATTTAACAAAAAGTGACTAACAAAAAAAGAATTGTGTTACACTTACCATGTTGGTTACGCACTGGAATCAAAATGCAACACTTCAAAATGTAGCTAGCTGTTTTCTACAAATGGTCCTCTAACCAGTGATGTACACATTATTCCCAGATTCCATGTGATTTTTGAGCTGTTAGTTTTAACAGGACGTGCAACCTCATCTCCCTCCTCTCGGCACAAATGATTTTAGCATGATATCGATGAGTTATGACATAAGTGTTGTGTTCCTTTGTTCAGCGACCCCTACATTTAAATGCATCACTCCAAAATGTAGCTGACTGTCTTCTGCAGGTTGTCCTCTAATCAGTGAGGTGAAATATATCTCCCATTTCCATGTGTTTTTTTAGTTGTGTTAGTTTCAACAGCACGTACAACCTGATTTCCCCTAATCGATATCAGTGATTTATTGCTACTTGTCAAAACAACAGCGTTTTTGGTGCTTGTGCAGTTTATAAGGAGCCTGTTTTAAAAAATACAAGTAATACGATTATTGTGGCAGATGTTTGTGTATATAGCACATTTTATGTTTAGATTTGGACATGTTAAAACTGTGTTTTGACATTGGGGCTATCTCACCTAGCAAAATGTCATTGAAAAGATGTTGAAAATAAGACTATGCAATCAAATATTTCATATTTACATTTCATGTAACATTTAGTAATGATAATTATTTATGCAACCAACTGACAATTTTTTGGTACAATTATATTGACATTGTTGCCCTGCTTTTAGAATATCAGGGTTCATGGTGAGGACAACTTGGTTTCTGATTGTCTCAAGGGTGGGCAGTCAAACAGTTTTGTGTTTTGCGTTTAGCCAGTGCGTTGCCATGGATCACAGTTTATTTTGACTGCACATTTTTCTGTATTGGAGATGAGTTTTGTTTGGGCTCGTTCCAAGGGGACGAGAGTTCTAGAAGCTAGTGAGTTTTAGGAAGAGGAGAGTTCTAGAATTTAGTGAGTTTTAGGATTCTATGGAAAGAAAAAGGAGAAAAGATATATTGTATATTATTTAGAAATACGTGTTTTTTCTTGTTTTTAATTGTTGACAGCCAGTAGACACCATGTTTATATTGGTGATGGTGAAGCATTGTAGTTGATTATCATGTGAAATGGAAGTTGTTTTCTGTTGGTGGTGAGCAAACGTATCCAACAAAAATATAGGATATATGTGTTGTCTTGAAGGGGAAGGTGTTACAGGCTTTGGTTTTTCCATTTATGTTTTGAGGTTGGACGTTAGCGCGTCTAGCTCGTTAGCGCGTCTAGCTCGTTAGCGCGTCTAGCTCGTTAGCGCGTCTAGCTCGTTAGCGCGTATAGCTCGTTAGCGCGTCTAGCTCGTTAGCGCGTCTAGCTCGTTAGCGCGTCTAGCTCGTTAGCGCGTCTAGCTCGTTAGCGCGTCTAGCTCGTTAGCGCGTAGGACGCACTGATTGGTGTCACCTCGTTAGTCAGTATGTGTTACACCTGTGCTGGCTTGTCCATCTCGTTAGTGGGAAGGTGTTTCACCTGAGCTGGTCCAGGTTCTATTTAAGAGTGTCTGGCCCAGTGCTCCAGTTGTCTTGATACATGTGGAGAGTCAACACCTTTAGTTGCTCCACCTTTTTGGTTTGCTTCCTGTCTTTAAGTTTGGTGTGGGTTTTTCTTTAGTTTTCCTCTTCTTGGGCAGATTTAGTGGGTCTCATGGTGGGTGTCTTTTAGGTCCCAGTTGTTGTTACTAGTCAACTTTCAGTGGACATTGTGAGAGCAAAATTGCAAGATTATGATATTATACTTGTATTGCATCAAATGGTTGTTTTATGCAACAGAATAGAGGGTTCTTAGAACTATTGTGTCTGTGTGTTCTACTGAGGATGGGCCTCTTGGAGAAAACACTGACAGGAGATTTACAATGTCTTTTGGGTGATAAAACCTAAAGAGACAACATTCCAGAGCATGAGTTAATGTTTCTGTTCTATATGGTACCAGGGAGAGATGACCCCAGGGCCAGACCCTGGTCTCTACACAAAGAGTACTGTTTTTACAGCAGATACTGTCTGCTGAGAATTATAAGTATCTTTCATACAAATCTTAACCTTGTGACCCGTTCTATACATCTGTTGTTGGTCATGTAGGTTGAAAGGGGTGTATCTTGGCTGTAAAAGACCTTGGTACTTTTGTATCGTGGCTCTCAACGAATCATCTGGGGGTGATTCATCTCTCAACGAATCATCTGGGGGTGATTCATCTCTCAACGAATCATCTGGGGGTGATTCGTCGACCAGCCATCATTATCGTAGAACACTCAATTGATTCACTTTATATGTGTGTTGTATTGACCTGCTCCCGTATTAATAAGTGAATAAAGATTTCGTTTTAGAATAACTCTGACTTGTGTGATAAATTTGTCTCCTCAATTGATATTAAAGAAATTAACCACCACATTTGGCGATGGGGATGTGAATCTTCACTTGGCCCTGATGACCTGGTAAATGACCTGGCTCCTGATGACCTGGGTAAATGACCTGACTCCTGACGACCTGGGTAAATGACCTGGCTCCTGACGACCTGGGTAAATGACCTGACGACCTGGGTAAATGACCTGATGACCTGGGTAAATGACCTGGCTCCTGACGACCTGGGTAAATGACCTGGCTCCTGACGACCTGGGTAAATGACCTGATGACCTGGGTAAATGACCTGGCTCCTGACGACCTGGGTAAATGACCTGGCTCCTGATGACCTGGGTAAATGACCTGACTCCTGACGACCTGGGTAAATGGCCTGACTCCTGATGACCTGGGTAAATGACCTGACTCCTGACGACCTGGGTAAATGACCTGACTCCTGACGACCTGGGTAAATGACCTGACTCCTGATGACCTGGGTAAATGACCTGACTCCTGACGACCTGGGTAAATGGCCTGACTCCTGATGACCTGGGTAAATGACCTGACTCCTGACGACCTGGGTAAATGACCTGACTCCTGACGACCTGGGTAAATGACCTGACTCCTGACGACCTGGGTAAATGACCTTACTCCTGACGACCTGGGTAAATGATCTGGCTCCTGACGACCTGGGTAAATGACCTGGCTCCTGATGACCTGGGTAAATGACCTGGCTCCTGATGACCTGGGTCAATGACCTGACTCCTGGTGACCTGGGTAAATGGTGCACGAGAGATCCCTCTAACTTGGGATCTCAGGGAGACTTCGGGAACGGAGCAGATGAACCCACCTTTGATCTGAGTCGATACCACAACTCAAACCTAATTTTTAAAAAAGAATGAGGTGAGCGAAACACGCAAAGTGGAGATTTTAGAAAATCCTCGTAGGCTCTGAGTGTGTTTTCCTGTGTGGAGGTGTAAACAGGGCCCAGTCAGTAGAATCTGGGTGTCTATTCCTGTGTGGAGGTGTAAACAGGGCCCAGTCAGTAGGCTCTGAGTGTGTATTCCTGTGTGGAGGTGTAAACAGGGCCCAGTCAGGAGGCTCTGAGTGTGTATTCCTGTGTGGAGGTGTAAACAGGGCCCAGTCAGGAGAATCTGGGTGTCTATTCCTGTGTGGAGGTGTAAACAGGGCCCAATCAGCTATCTGTGTGAACTGGATGAAAACTAGAATCTGTGTTTACTAGTTAAGATCATTTATGATATAGTGTAAGATAGTAAGGTGCACCTGTAATTGTTTTAAACCTGTAATTGTTTTAAACCTGGACCCCATTTTAGAAGTATTGAAAGATGTAAATGTATGAGTTACATTATCCTAGGAACTAACCATGAGATAGAAATGTGAAAATATTCCTGCAGGTTAAAATATTGTTGAAAAACAACCAATTGATTAGGTATGTTTGAGAACAGCATTGTGTGACTGTGATATGAGAGTTGTGTGACTGATATGAGAGTTGTGTGACTGTGATATGAGAGTTGTGTGACTGTGATATGAGAGTTGTGTGACTGTGATATGAGAGTTGTGTGACTGTGATATGAGAGTTGTGTGACTGTGATATGAGAGTTGTGTGACTGTGATATGAGAGTTGTGACTGTGATATGAGAGTTGTCTGACTGATATGAGAGTTGTGACTGTGATATGAGAGTTGTGTGACTGTGATATGAGAGTTGTGTGATTGTGGAATGAGAGTTGTGTGACTGTGGTATGAGAGTTGTGTGACTGTGATATGAGAGTTGTGTGACTGTGATATGAGAGCTGTGACTGTGGTATGAGAGTTGTGTGACTGTGGTATGAGAGTTGTGTGACTGTGATATGAGAGTTGTGTGACTGTGATATGAGAGTTGTGTGACTGTGGTATGAGAGTTGTGTGACTGTGATATGAGAGTTGTGTGACTGTGATATGAGAGTTGTGACTGTGATATGAGAGTTGTGACTGTGATATGAGAGTTGTGTGACTGTGATATGAGAGTTGTGACTGTGATATGAGAGTTGTGTGACTGTGATATGAGAGTTGTGTGACTGTGGTATGAGAGTTGTGTGACTGTGATATGAGAGTTGTGTGACTGTGATATGAGAGTTGTGACTGTGATATGAGAGTTGTGTGACTGTGATATGAGAGTTGTGTGACTGTGATATGAGAGTTGTGTGACTGTGATATGAGAGTTGTGTGACTGTGATATGAGAGTTGTGTGACTGTGATATGAGAGTTGTGTGACTGTGATATGAGAGTTATGACTGTGATATGAGAGTTGTGTGAATGGAAAGGAGTCTTAATGTGTCGTCTGGATAGTAACATAGAAATTTGCTTAATCAGATGATTGAAATGTGGATAATAAGTGGGATGATATTTTAGAAAGCAGCGGAAGGTCTATAGTTCCTGGGAGGCTTGATTTTGCCGTGGTCTCTGGGAGGTTAGAGAACCGTTGAGGATCCCATGGTCATTGTCCGGGAAACAAACGTTTATTTTTTGTTCTGCTGGGAGGATGTTTGGAGAGCTGCTTCGTAGCTATGGAGAGTCCTTGAAAAAGCAAATGGAATGGTTGTCGTGACTACCTGAGAATTTCTTACGCTTTCTATGGATTCTGTGAATATATGAAAATATGATGAATTGTATGTGTGTATAATGATTACTAGAGATTTGATGAAGTAATACTGGGAATATAATTAGATACAATTTAAACAACCCATATGTAGACGAAAGTAGGTTTTGAGTTGGTATCTTTAATGGATCATTTGATAAAGATGAGGTTTAAGCATTATTAAACTGTCTACAAAGTCTGAGCAGTTGTCTCAGAAACTGATGGGAGTGTGTCCACTTTAGGTTAAGTTACCCTAACGATGTAACTATAAAACGCTTATTGGACTTTCTCCATCCGGGTACTACATATCAAATAAAACTGCCCTTAAGGCCTGAAAATTCAGGGGGGTGTCTTCCCAATATGAGAGGAGTTGCTATTGTATCAGTCTTCCGTCCCTGACGCACATCGCCATCTACTGACTGGAGTTGGTATCGGAGTTGAGGAAATACTTTCAGACAAAAAGCTCAAAAGCGACTGCCCCTAAAAAACACGACTACCTTTGAAAACGGGCGATGCGGCATCAGAAACATTTATTATGGTGTAAAAATGTACTACAAAGTGTAGATAAATAGAATAACTTTGGTCATACCCAGTCAGCACGTGACGTCCAAGGACGTTGAATTATGGTCGATATCAGGTCTGTCTGTTGTGGCCGCTATTTCACCCATAAATAGTTATCCCAAATTGGGCTGTGTATAACTATGTAAATGTCTCTCGGACAAGGTGACTTTTATCAATATACACTCTAAAAAGTAAAGGTTCCTGGAATATCCTGTAGGGGTTCTTCAAATTGAAACTGTGGGGGAACCCCTAAAAGTTATTTGAAGAAACCCTTATCATGGTTCCTCAAATAACCTTTTGGGGTTCATTTTTTAACTCCCTGTCCACCCTCCCTCCATTATAAAAACATTTTAATAATAATAACAATATTGATTTAAATAATTCATTGTTTATTTAGTGGCACCACAAATGTGAATTAATATTTACAAAACAATTTAACAAACAAAACACATTACAAAATTGCAACATTTCTGCAGACATGTCAGACCATAATAAATAATACATTTACTTTGTATAGTGATTTTCATGACATTTATAAATAATGATGTACAATAAAAACAACATTAAAAATGAATCATAGGTCAACTAACAATATTGTAGACTTGATGCTAAATACAGATGTTTCAGCTTTAGTGTGTATATCGTATCCACTTAGTTATGTTAGGAAGTTTTCCATCTTTATGACCGGCCCTGGTAACTTCACCCCAACTTCTCTGATCCCCAGAACACAGTAACTTAACAATATAAGTGTTTTTCTGACATTTTAATCTTACTACACTTGCTAATTTCATTACAAAATACATTAGAGAAAGGGAAGGAATAAGAGCTGTTGTTGGCTTTATGGAAACGATATACAATATATGGGAAAGAATATAGTTGAGGAAATAATCCAAACCTAGTTGTGCCTAGTTAGGACATAACGTTAGCTAGCTAGCTAACGGTACTGTACTGTAGCTCATACAACGCCGACGGTCAAACCCGGCTTTCTAATATTTACGTTCATTAACTATAGTAACGTTATGGAAGATATTCACAGAAAACCATCATTGTCTTAGTTATTCATTATTAGTATGTTATATTATTATAATAAATGATTTCGAGACATATTCAGAGCCAAACATCAAACCAACTTAACCTTTTTAACTGTTGTCGCATCCAAACTTGTCACCATCGTTTTCAGTTGTAATTGCGAAGTTCCCGGAAGAAGTCCAGCAACAACGGAGGTTCCTCGATGAACCCACCTTCTAACAAGTTCTTTGAAGAACCTTTTGGGGCTGTTTTTCATTGACCAAGAACCCTACGGTTCTTAGGGGATCTGAGAACAACTCCAGATGAACCCTTCATTTTTAGAGTGTAGTCGGCTCTATTTACTCTCAGATTCAAACATGATGATTAGCATCAACGATCAAGTCAGCTGCTGCTGCTCCAATACAGTATGAGGTGAGACGGTGAACTGATGTTGAACCGGGCAGTCAGCTGCTGCTGCTCCAATACAGTATGAGGTGAGACGGTGAACTGATGTTGAACCGGGCAGTCAGCTGCTGCTGCTCCAATACATTATGAGGTGAGACGGTGAACTGATGTTGAACCGGGCAGTCAGCTGCTGCTGCTCCAATACAGTATGAGGTGAGACGGTGAACTGATGTTGAACTGGGCAGTCAGCTGCTGCTGCTCCAATACAGTATGAGGTGAGACGGTGAACTGATGTTGAACTGGGCAGTCAGCTGCTGCTGCTCCAATACAGTATGAGGTGAGACGGTGAACTGATGTTGAACTGGGCAGTCAGCTGCTGCTGCTCCAATACAGTATGAGGTGAGACGGTGAACTGATGTTGAACCGGGCAGTCAGCTGCTGCTGCTCCAATACAGTATGAGGTGAGACGGTGAACTGACGTTGAACCGGGCAGTCAGCTGCTGCTGCTCCAATACAGTATGAGGTGAGACGGTGAACTGACGTTGAACTGGGCAGTCAGCTGCTGCTGCTCCAATACATTATGAGGTGAGACGGTGAACTGACGTTGAACTGGGCAGTCAGCTGCTGCTGCTCCAATACAGTATGAGGTGAGACAGTGAACTGATGTTGAACTGGACAGTCAGCTGCTGCTGCTCTAATACAGTATGAGGTGAGACGGTGAACTGATGTTGAACTGGACAGTCAGCTGCTGCTGCTCTAATACAGTATGAGGTGAGACGGTGAACTGATGTTGAACTGGACAGTCAGCTGCTGCTGCTCTAATACAGTATGAGGTGAGACGGTGAACTGATGTTGAACTGGACAGTCAGCTGCTGCTGCTCCAATACAGTATGAGGTGAGACGGTGAACTGACGTTGAACTGGGCAGTCAGCTGCAGTCAGACTGTGGCCCTTCTCCTCCCCACCTCACAGCTGTCCTGTTGACTTGTTCCAGACTGTGGCCCTTCTCCTCCCCACCTCATGGCTGTCCTGTTGACTTGTTCCAGACTGTGGCCCTTCTCCTCCCCACCTCACAGCTGTCCTGTTGACTTTTTCCAGAATGTGGCCCTTCTCCTCCCCACCTCACGGCTGTCCTGTTGACTTGTTCCAGACTGTGGCCCTTCTCCTTCCATAGAATCCCTGACTTCTAACAATAACACATTCTGACAGAATGTAAACGTTCTACATACCCTTCTCTAAAACAGTGACATGAATAAGGATATTTCATATTTTCAAGTTCAGAACCCATCACCTGCTATGTAAAAGAGACAGAAGAATGCACAATGGTCAATGCTATCGGGAATCCTTGGGACATCCCTACCCTAACCCCTAACCTTAAACCCTGACCTTAACCATTTTAAAAGTCAACTTCAACGGGCTAGGGACATCCCAAGGATGTATCTCTACCTAGAAATACATGATCTAAGTGATTGATAGTTGGTATTCAGCAGTCATAATTTATTTACTTTAATGAACTACTAAAATAGTGATTTTGTCAGACAGCATAGACAGCAGCTCTACACTTTATTAACTGACTGATCCATTCATCCTTCCATCCCTCCTCAGCCTTCCTCTCCTCTGAAGACCCAGTGAGGGTGGAACTCAGTCAGAGAGCTGTTGAGGGACTGGTTAGGAAGAACACTTCTACAGCCAGAGAGGTGAGAGGTCACACATGGTTTAGATGGTAAATATTTATGTCCCCTAAGCGGTTCATCACGTCAGCAAAAGGGAATATATTCCATCATCTATGTTTATTTACATTAGTGCAAATTGTCCACTGTTATTGGTGTAATTTCTCACCGCTTTTGGCTGTATGAAAGTTAATTTCCCCTCAGGCACACATTTGTTCTTTGTTATTATGAAGGTAATTTGTGTCAAATGTACTTTTCCCCCCCATCTCTTTACATTGCTTATTCGGTGGCCTGACTGCATCCAGACTATGTCAAAGGCCCATCCTGGTAGATCTGAACCTAATGCAGTTTGGAGTCATCAGATGACAGAAGTCACATTTAGGTGCCAGGTGTAACTGAGGCCATAGATGCTCCATATCCATTACTTTGAGTGTTTTATATAATATGACTAAATGTGTTTCTGTGTTGCAGGGGCAGTCAAGAAATGGAACAGCAAGGCCACAGAACATGACATAAGCAGAGCTGTGGGAGACCACCTCAAGCCCCTGGTAGAGCCGGGGGTGGTGTTTACCACTCCACCACGCCTTCAGCAGGTTGGAAAAGTGGGATTGATACTGTTTTTCATACTAAGAGGGACCAAGAGTCTGTTGATTGGTCAGTCATTGGGTTCATTATATGTTCAAATAAAATCAAGCTTTATTCATACAGCACATTTCAGACATGGATGCAACAAAATTGCTTCACAGGAAAAAGATGTAAAAAACATTGAAAATAAACAGAAATATTTAGTACACAAAAAACAGAAGACTAAACTGAAAGACTAATGAGCATTCTAAGGAAATGCCATTGATTAAAATGTTAATGGGATGCAATATCCAACCCAAAATATAAGCTTGGGACACTGAAAGTTGACTAGAAACAACAACTGGGACATAAAAGACACCCACCATGAGACCCACTAAATCTGCCCAAGAAGAGGAAAACAAAAGAAAAACCCACACCAAACTTAAAGACAGGAAGCAAACCAAAAAGGTGGAGCAACTAAAGGTGTTGACTCACCACATCTATCAAGACAACTGGAGCACTGGGCCAGACACTCTTAAATAGAACCTGGACCAGCTCAGGTGAAACACCTTCCCACTAACGAGATGGACAAGCCAGCACAGGTGTAACACATACTGACTAACGAGGTGACACCAATCAGTGCGTCCTACGTGCTAACGAGCTAGACGTGCTAACGGGCTAGACGTGCTAACGGGCTAGACGTGCTAACGAGCTAACGAGCTAGACGTGCTAACGAGCTAGACGTGCTAACGGGCTAGACGTGCTAACGGGCTAGACGCGCTAACGGGCTAGACGTGCTAAAATCCAAACCTCAAAACATAAATGGAAAAACCAAAGCCTGTAACACCTTCCCCTTTAAGACAACAAATATATCCTATATTTTTGTTGGACAAGTTTGCTCACCACCAACAGAAAACAACTTCCATTTCACATTATAATCAACTACAATGTTTCACCTTCTAGAATATAAACATGGCGTCTACTGGCTGTCAACAATTAAAAACAGCATTTCTAAATAATAATATACAATCTATTCTTTTTTCGCCTTTTTCTTTCTATAGAATCCTGAAACTCACTAGCTTCTAGAACTCTCGTCTTCCTAAAACTCACTAGATTCTAGATCTCTCCTCTTCCTAAAACTCACTAGCTTCTAGAACTAGCTCCTTAATATCCGTAGTAACTTTTCACCTCACTGTGGAGCTTCTCTCTCTTTTCAGGGTTCACTAGATAGGCATGTTGTTGGATCGGGCCAGTCCCCAATGTCATGCTCTAGTACATTTGGGTTATCACATCTGAGAATAAACCCTGATATTCTAATAGCTGGGCAGCAATGTCAATATAATTGTACCAAAAATTGTCAGTTGGTTGCATAAATAATTATGATTACTAAATCTTACATGAATATTAAACATGAAATATAAAAACCAAATGTTTGTTAATATGTATTAGCAAAAATTCACTTAATGGTGAGGCATAAAATGTATCTTTTGTCAGGCTTAATGTTTGAGTCATGCTTCTTCAGTAGTGGAATAAAGACAATTAGTACTTGAATGTTGTAAATAAATACTGGAGTGATGTAGGGTTGTTAATATAATTGATTATTGTACTGTGACTATGTGTATAGGCTGTAAGTATGTTGAAATTAAATTGTTTTCTTTTCAACTAAAACCAAACTTATATTGTACATCGGGCATAGTCTTATTTTCAACGACATTTCGCTAGGCGAGATATCCCCAATGTCACAGTTTTAACGTGTCCAAATCAATAGTCCAAATGCAGAAACAGTTTGTGATAAATTGAAAACCTAAAACATAAAATGAAACACAAACATCTGCCACAATAATCATATTACTTGTATTATTTAAAACAAGCACCTTATAAAACTGTACAAGCACCAAAAACGCTGTTGTTTTGACAAGTAGCAATAAATCACTGATATCGATTAGGGGGGAAATCAGGTTGTACGTGCTGTTGAAACTAACACAACTAAAAAAACACATGGAAATGGGAGATATATTTTACCTCACTGACTAGAGGACAACCTGCAAATGACAGTCAGCTACATTTTGGAGTGATGCATTTAAATTTAGGGGTCGCTAAACAAAGGAACACAACACTTATTTGTCATAACTCATCGATATCATGTTAAAATCATTTGTGTGACAGGAGGGAGATGAGGTTGCACGTCCTGATAAAACGAACAGCTCAAAAAGCACACGGAATCTGGGAATAATGTGTACATCCCTGGTTAGAGGACAATTTGTAGAAAGCAGCTAGCTACATTTTGAAGTGTTGCATTTTGATTCAAGTGCGTCACCAACGTGGTAAGTGTAACACAGCTCTTTTTTTGTTAGTCACTTTTTATTAAATCTCATAAATAGTACTCATCCATTTCAGAGCCTGGATTTCCCCCCTGAGGCTAATATCCATATCATGTTGAAATCAATAGAACAGGGGACAAACGTTTAGGGTTCTACATTGTGACATCATTAAAATACTCCTTCTACAATGTTAAAACATTCTACATTGTGACATTATTTCATTGATATCATGAAACAACTCCTTCATGTATTTTCTGATGTTTAATCAGAGATCTGTTATCAGAGTATCTCTTCCCACATTGAGCACAGCTATGAGGTTTCTCTCCTGTGTGTGCTCTCTGATGTGATACTAGGCTAGTTAGCCAAGAAAATCTTGTCCCACATTGACTACAGCTATATTGTTTCTCTCCTGTGTGTGTTCTCTGGTGTATAGTGAGATAGCTAGACAAAGAAAAACTCTTCCCACATTGAGTACAGCTATATGGTTTCTCTCCTGTGTGTGTTCTCTGGTGTATAGTGAGATAGCTAGACATAGAAAAACTCTTCCCACATTGAGTACAGCTATATGGTTTCTCTCCTGTATGAGTTCTCTGGTGTTTAGTGAGATAGCTAGATGTAGAAAAACTATTCCCACATTGGTTACAGCTATAAGGTTTCTCTCCTGTGTGTGTTTTCTGGTGCTTCTTCATATTCTGTGAAGTTGAGAATATTTTTCCACAATCTGAACAGTGGAAAGATTTCTCTCCTGTGTGTGTTTTCTGGTGTAGAGTCAGAGAGCCAGATGCAGCAAAACTCTTCCCACATTGATCACAGCTATATTGTTTCTCTCCTGTGTGTGTTTTCTGGTGTAGAGTCAGAGAGCCAGATGCAGCAAAACTCTTCCCACATTGATCACAGCTATAAGGTTTCTCTCCTGTGTGTACTCGCTGGTGTCTACTCAGATGGCAAGATGAAATATAAGTCTTCCCACATTGATCACAGCTATAAGGTTTCTCTCCTGTGTGTGTTCTCTGGTGTATTATCAGGCTGTCTGGCCGAGTAAAACTCTTCCCACATTGATTACAGCTATAAGGTTTCTCTCCTGTGTGTACTCGCTGGTGTCTACTCAGATGGCAAGATGAAATATAAGTCTTCCCACATTGATCACAGCTATAAGGTTTCTCTCCTGTGTGTGTTCTCTGGTGTGATAACAGGTTGCTTGACTGAGTAAAACTCTTCCCACATTGAGTACAGCTGTACGGTTTCTCTCCAGTGTGAATTCTCAGGTGTACTTTTAGTGCTTTTAAACTTGAGTAACTCTTCCCACAATCAAAACAGTGGTGAGATTTCTCTCCTGTGTGTGTTCGCTGGTGTATTTTAAGTTCTGATGAAGATTTGCAATGTTTTCCACAGTCAGAGCAACAGATAGATTTCTTCCCTGTGGGTCTCTGCTGGTGTTTCTTGAGGTGATAGAATCTGGACAGACTCTTCTCTGACTCGTTAGCATCATGATGTTGAGGCTCCCCAGAGGATCCATGATAGTCACGTCTCTCTCCTGTGTGAACAAGTCAGACAGATAGTTAAAGGCTCACAACAGCAGAAATCCACTGAAAAAGGTGATGCCAACAGCGTAGCCATGATACTGTACAACAACTGACGTCTGTAATGAATGTTAAAATTACTTGACAATTGTCTTAAGACAGTCAAGTGAGCAACAATAGTCATATTTAGTCTTGTTTTCACATTAGTAGTAACTAGAAATAAGTAAAAGGTGTTGAACTCCTAAGCAGTGTGCCAGGCGACTTTTGTTCTCAAATATAGGCACCTTTCTGTGTTTGCTAAAATTGCGACAAGGGCGATGCGCACACAATTTGATTGCAGAAACACCTCCCTGCTAATGCAGAAACCGCTAGTTATGGATGTAGTATATCTGCCTGGAGCAAAAATGGTGAGCAAGTGGCCTAAGCTGTGCCATTAGAGATTCTGGGTTCGAGTCCAAGCTCTGTTGCAGCCGGCCGTGACCGGGAGGCCCATGGGGCGACGCACAATTGGCCCACCGTCGTCCGGGTTAGGGGAGGGTTTGGCCGGCAGGGATATCCTTGTCTCATCGCGAACTAGCGACTCATGTGGCGGGCCGGGCGCAGTGCACACTGACCAGGTCGCCAGGTGTACGGTGTTTCCTCCGACACATTGGTGCTGCTGGCTTCCGGGTTGGATGGGCATTGTGTCAAGAAGCAGCGCGGCTAGGTTGGGTTGTGTTTCGGAGGACGCATGTCTCTCGACCTTCGCCTCTCCAGAGTCCGTATGGGAGTTGCAGCGATGAGACAAGACTGTAAGTACCAATTGGGGTGAAAAAAATATATATATGTTTTAAAAATGGTGAGCAAAGATTAGTTTTCACAATGTATTCTGAATATTACAGCACTAGATCAGGATGCTACTCAAGGAAACTCACATTAAGCTCTGTGTCTATTCACTAATTCACCACCGTGGGGGAAAACTGAGGGAGTTCTCATAGGCTGACAGCAAATAAAGCCTCCATTTCCAGGTTGATTATGATTATTATTATCTATTGACACTACTTTGGATTATAATTGTAAGGCTCGTTTGAATGTCCTGATTTAATATAATGTTTGTGTTATTGTCGAAAATGTACTACTTTATATTTAAAAACGACTTCAACCAGTAAAATGATCATTGGCTAGTTTTCCATCAGCCTGACATCAGCCTGACAATGAGATTTTGTCCACTAAGTGTATGCCAAAATGGTCTATAATCTCACCTAACAATAACATAGACCTACTGTAGGACCCATAACTTCACCTAACAACAACATAGACCTAGGACTATATATTTAATATATTTAATATTTCAGGTGAAACAAGGAAACTAAAATGTCTTTGTCATGACATTTCATAACCAGATCATTTTGTGAATAATCCCACTAGGCTACTCTGTAATGTGTTGTCATTCTAAAAATGTCCTGAATAAAGGAAAATAGCTGTGTGTTGTACAATAGCCTATCCATCAAGGAACATTTCTCTACACATTATGAGCTAAGTATCTCCGTTTCCAAACAGACTAACGAGACCCTACTGTAAATCAAGTAGACAATAACACATTATAAACATCGATTTGTTTGGGATGTTGGATCCAACGTGGAGCATGGCATAACTGTCTTTACCAGAGTAATGAATGAAGAACTACATTTGACTTGCATGCAGAAAATGATTTCCTGGATCAGCTGATGATAGTTGAACATGTGACTGTAACTAAACAGCTACAGTATTAAGTATTATGTGTAATTATTGAAGAACCGCGTTAATGACAGTATCCATTTGGGAGTTGTCAATAAAGTTAAGGTGACTCTCGGTTAGAACCATTGGATTTAGTAAACTGAAATGATTTAGGATTTCTGTGCCCATGAAAACTGTTTTCCCAGCGTAACATAAGGAGACACTAAATGTTACGTAGTTAGAGAGCATTTCAGAGATCTGAATACAAAAAAACTGTCCGACAGCAAGATCCAGTATTTAAGTTAAAGTTCATCATATGACAAGCTTAACCTCTCTGGGGTATGTGGGACGATTTCGTCCCACCTACGTAACAGCTACTGAAATGCCAGTGGCGCGATTTTTGAATCGTTAGAAATACTATAACTTCAATTTCTCAAACATATGACTATTTCACAGCTATTTAAAGACAAGAATCTCGTTAATCTAACCCCACTGTCCGATTTCAAAAAGGCTTTACAACGAAAGCAAAACATTAGATTATGTCAGCAGAGTGCCCAGCCAGAAAAAATCTGACACCCATTTTTCAAGCTAGCATATCATGTCACATAAACCCAAACCACAGCTAAATGCAGCACTAACCTTTGATGATCTTCATCAGATGACACACCTAGGACATTGTGTTATACAATACATGCATGTCTGTTCAATCAAGTTCATATTTATATCAAAAACCAGCTTTTTACATTAGCATGTGACGTTCAGAAAAAGCATAACCACCGCAAACTTCCGGGGAATTTACTAACAGTTTGCTAAATTACTCACGATAAACGTTCACAAAAAGCATAACAATTATTTAAAGAATTATAGATACATTACCCCTCTATGCACTCGATATGTCCGATTTTAAAATAGCTTTTCGGATGAAGCACATTTTGCAATAATCTAAGTACATAGCCCGGCATTACAGGGCTAGCTATTTAGATACCCACACAGGTCAGCCTCCACCAAAATCAAATTTCCTATAAGAAAAATGTTCTTACCTTGCTTGTTCTTCATCAGAATACACTGCCAGGACTTCTACTTCAATAACAAATGTTGGTTTGGTCCCAAATAATCCATCGTTATATTCCAACAGCGACGTTTTGTTCGTGAGTTCTAGACACTATCAGAATGCTTCTTCACGGTGCCGCGCATGGCGCATTGGAGTGTCAAAAATGTCTAAATATTCCATTACCGTACTTCGAAGCATGTCAACCGCTGTTTAAAACCAATTTTTATGCCATTTATGTCGTAGAGAAGTGATAATATTCCGACCGGGAGTATGCATGAGCCTAAACAGCCGAATAAAATTTCTCCTCGGGAGCTACTCATGCACGCGCATCATTCAAAGGTCCTCTCAGCATCCACTTACAAAAGGTGATAATCTGTTTCAGCCTGAGGCTCCCTCGTAAACCTTCAGGGTTTTCGCGGGCTCTGAGAGCCTATTGGAGCCCTGGGAATTGTCACGTTACAGCTAAGATCCTTACTTTTCAATAAAAAGATGCAAGACGCACGACTCCTTGTCAGACAGGGTACTTCCTGCTTGAAACCTTGTCAGGTTTTTGCCTGCCATAGGAGTTCTGTTATACTCACAGACACCATTCAAACAGTTTTAGAAAATTCAGAGTGTTTTCTATCCAAACCTGAACAATAATATGCATATTCTAGCTTCTGAGTTGGTGTAGGAGGCAGTTAAAAATGGGAACATATTTTTTCCAAAATTCTCAATACTGCCCCCTATACCAAACAGGTTAACGTTATGACTATAACTACTGTTCCCTGAAGGAGGGAAACTAGGTACAACATACTATTAAATCCACACGTTATGACTATAACTACTGTTCCCTGAAGGAGGGAAACTAGGTACAACATACTATTAAATCCACACCTCGCTGGAAGCTCCGCATTCCACAGGTGACGGATATATTCCTTAAATGATTTAATCCTTAAATGATTTAATCCTTAAATGTAATACCTCACTTCACCGACCCAGGAAGTGGCGGAGCCAAACAGGTGTTGTAACTCGTTCATAACTGGCACGCAGATCGGTAGAAATGGTAAGATAAATTGGCACTTCAAACGGAAATGGAAAAAGTTTGCCTATTTTACCTGAAACTCCAGGAGCATAACGTCAGAATTAACGAAGGCCAGCAGCAGGTGGGGAATTGGTTATTTTCTTCTGGTTATATTGACCTCTGGCTTCCTCAAGTCATTTGTGTGTGTTAATTATTTAATCAAACGCTTGAAGCATCAGTTCAGTTCAAGTTCCGCACATAGAGTTGAATTATTAAACACATGGGGTGTGTCTATATGAACAAATACACGTCATAACATTTCAACCAATCAATTGGTAGAAAGAAAATACTATTTAAAAAAAAAAATCTGCCATAGAACATACATGCATTCAGACCCCTTCCCTTTTTACACATTTGGTTATTATAAAATATATATATTTTTTTCAATTATCAATTTTCAGACAATACCTCATAAACACATCACAATACCCCATAAAAGTGAGAAAAAAAGTTTAGAAATGCTTGTATATATATATATATATCTAGGTCATGCCAGTAGGCTACAGTAGGTTGGATCTCTCTAGGTCATGCCAGTAGGTTACAGTAGGTTGTATCTCTCTAGGTCATGCCAGTAGGCTACAGTAGGTTGGATCTCTCTAGGTCATGCCAGTAGGTTACAGTAGGTTGTATCTCTCTAGGTCATGCCAGTAAGCTACAGTAGGTTGTAACTCTCTAGGTCATGCCAGTAGGTTACAGTAGGTTGTATCTCTCTAGGTCATGCCAGTAGGTTACATCTACATTTAAGTCATTTAGCAGACGCTCTTATCCAGAGCGACTTACAAATTGGTGCATTCACCTTATGATATCCAGTGGAACAACCACTTTACAATAGTGCATCTAAATCTTTTAGGGGGGGGGGGTTAGAAGGATTACTTTATCCTATCCTAGGTATTCCTTAAAGAGGTGGGGTTTCAGGTGTCTCCGGAAGGTGGTGATTGACTCCGCTGTCCTGGCGTCGTGAGGGAGCTTGTTCCACCATAGGGGTGCCAGAGCAGCGAACAGTTTTGACTGGGCTGAGCGGGAACTGTGCTTCCTCAGAGGTAGGGGGGCCAGCAGGCCAGCGGTAGATGAGCGCAGTGCCCTCGTTTGGGTGTAGGGACTGATCAGAGCCTGAAGGTACGGAGGTGCCGTTCCCCTCACGGCTCCGTAGGCAAGCACCATGGTCTTGTAGCGGATGCGAGCTTCAACTGGAAGCCAGTGGAGAGAGCGAAGGAGCGGGGTGACGTGAGAGAACTTGGGAAGGTTGAACACCAGACGGGCTGCGGCGTTCTGGATGAGTTGTAGGGGTTTAATGGCACAGGCAGGGAGCCCAGCCAACAGCGAGATGCAGTAATCCAGACGGGAGATGACAAGTGCCTGGATTAGGACCTGCGCCGCTTCCTGTGTGAGGCAGGGTCGTACTCTGCGAATGTTGTAGAGCATGAACCTACAGGATCGGGTCACCGCCTTGATGTTAGTGGAGAACGACAGGGTGTTGTCCAGGGTCACGCCAAGGTTCTTAGCACTCTGGGAGGAGGACACAATGGAGTTGTCAACCGTGATGGCGAGATCATGGAACGGGCAGTCCTTCCCTGGGAGGAAAAGCAGCTCCGTCTTGTCGAGGTTCAGCTTGAGGTGGTGATCCGTCATCCACACTGATATGTCTGCCAGACATGCAGAGATGCGATTCACCACCTGGTTATCAGAAGGGGGAAAGGAGAAGATTAATTGTGTGTCGTCTGCATAGCAATGATATGAGAGACCATGTGAGGATATGACAGAGCCAAGTGACTTGGTGTATAGCGAGAATAGGAGAGGGCCTAGAACAGAGCCCTGGGGACACCAGTGGTAAGATTCTCGCCACGCCACCTGGTAGGAGCGACCTGTCAGGTAGGACGCAATCCAAGCGTGGGCCGCGCCGGAGATGCCCAACTCGGAGAGGGTGGAGAGGAGGATCTGGTGGTTCACAGTATCAAAGGCAGCAGATAGGTCTAAAAGGATGCGAGCAGAGGAGAGAGAGTTAGCTTTAGCAGTGCGGAGAGCCTCCGTAACACAGAGAAAAGCAGTCTCAGTTGAGTGACCAGTCTTGAAACCTGACTGATTTGGATCAAGAAGGTCATTCTGAGAGAGATAGCAAGAGAGCTGGCCAAGGACGGCACGTTCAAGAGTTTTGGAGAGAAAAGAAAGAAGGGATACTGGTCTGTAGTTGTTGACATTGGAGGGATCGAGTGTAGGTGTTTTCAGAAGGGGTGCAACTCTCGCCCTCTTGAAGATAGAAGGGACGTAGCCAGCGGTCAAGGATGAGTTGATGAGCGAGGTGAGGTAAGGGAGAAGGTCTCCGGAAATGGTCTGGAGAAGAGAGGAGGGGATAGGGTCAAGCGGGCAGGTTGTTGGGCGGCCGGCCATCACAAGACGCGAGATTTCATCTGGAGAGAGAGGGGAGAAAGAGGTCAAAGCACAGGGTAGGGCAGTGTGAGCAGGACCAGCGGTGTCGTTTGACTTAACAAATGAGGATCGGATGTCGTCGACCTTCTTTTCAAAATGGTTGACGAAGTCATCCGCAGAGAGGGGGGGGGGATGAGGATTCAGGAGGGAGGAGAAGGTGGCAAAGAGCTTCCTAGGGTTAGAGGCAGATGCTTGGAATTTAGAGTGGTAGAAAGTGGCTTTAACAGCAGAAACAGAAGAAGAAAATGTAGAGAGGAGGGAGTGAAAGGATGCCAGGTCCGCAGGGAGGCGAGTTTTCCTCCATTTCCGCTCGGCTGCCCGGAGCCCTGTTCTGTGAGCTCGCAATGAGTCGTCGAGCCACGGAGCAGGAGGGGAGGACCGAGCCGGCCTGGAGGATACGGGACATAGAGAGTCAAAGGATGCAGAAAGGGAGGAGAGGAGGGTTGAGGAGGCAGAATCAGGAGATAGGTTGGAGAAGGTTGGAGAAGGTTTGAGCAGAGGGAAGAGATGATAGGATGGAAGAGGAGAGAGTAGCGGGAGACAGAGAACGAAGGTTGCGACGGCGCAATACCATCCGAGTAGGGGCAGAATTGTTGACTTTGTTTGAAAGTGTAGCTGGCTAGGTAACCTCGATAGTTTCAGTACTACACCTTATCATGATACAAAGGCAACTATGTAGCTAGCTAACATAACACTAATCAAGACGTTCCTTTGTAATGTATTTAGTTTCTACAATGCTGCTCGTCGGTAATAGTTGGCTAGGTTTGGAAAGTGGCGTCGCGGGGGACGAAAATAGCTGGCTAGCTAACCTCGATAATTACTCTAAACTACACAATTGAATCCTACAGACGAAGAACCGTATATGTGACATTTTTCAAAAAAAAGAGATATACATGAAAAATCATTATTGGACATCCTTTTCTATAGTGAACCGGTTTCACAAGCTTTCCACGCGCTAATTAACAATATTTTTGACTGATGAGCGCAAGCTGCATCTGTTCAACAGTTTCTACACTGTCCCATACGAGAAACAACAAGCGTTGATTCTCTCCGGCTTAGAACAGGTTAGAAACAGGACAAAAAACAGCTATATTGAACACTTGCATAGTTTAACTTTGACAGTAATGATACGTACATTAACGTTAACTCTAAAAGTGCAGTGTTACACAATGGTGCAATACAAACTCATTCTGTGTATAGGTTGGGAGTGTGTGAAAGATGGGGGTCCTGATCAAGCAATACCCTGAATGTGCTACAGTATATGTTTTACTATCAATAAATGTATATGTTCTACAAAGAGATGAATACCACATCATCTGCAACATTCTGGGTTTATAGGGACATTTTCAAACAGCAGAGTCTCAATTTCGGCCAACCCAGGAGTGACACCTGTGGCAAATGTGACGCATTCTTCACTAAGATGTCAGCAGCAACATCTGAAGAGGAGAAGAGGAAGATTGCAGTTGAAAGTGAGTTGCACCATCGAAAAGCCGAAAAGGCCTACACACAGCTTCAAAGTGACACTGAGTGGGCTAAAGCCAATGCTGACTGCCATGTCATTTCTGTGGATCTACAGGGGGTGATGTACACCCCTAATCTGACCCACTCCAATGTCTACTATCAGCGGCAGCTGTCAAATTTGAACCTTTGCATCCAGGAACTTGGAAAAGAAGATCCTGCATACATGTGTGTTTGGCATGAGGGGATTGCACACCGAGGGTCCATTGAGGTAGCAAGCTGCATATTGAAGTGGGTGAAGACAAAATTCACACCACTCACCAAACCAAAGGCGCGCAATTTGATCATCTTCAGTGACAGATGCTGTGGGCAGAATAACAACTGGCGGATGCTCAATCTGATGTCGATGCTCGTCTCTATGGGTTACTTTACCCAAGTTGAGCAGAAGTTCATGGTCTCTGGTCATTCTTTTCTTCCTTGTGATCGATCTTTTGCCACCATCGAGAAGAGGTGCAAGGAGTCAGTCCTTCATACACCTGATGATGTTTCAAAGATGATACTTGAAGCACAACCAGCGAAACCATTCAAGGTGATGAGGATGCAATGTGAAGACTTCAGGCACCTTCCAGATTCTGTCCTCAAGCGACCAGCTGGACTACAGATCACCTCAGTGAGGTGGTTAAAAGTCACAGGTATTGCACAGAAAATAGTTTACTAACATCCCATCAACATGTAACATGTTGTTCTAACAATAAAATATCCTAATGATTCCCTTTTTTTATTCATTACAATATACAGTGCATCTCTCTGTCACCACATTTAGCATTAACTCTAAGCAGCTAACTTATTTACTGCCGTCACCTCAGTACAGAAGGACATTTCTTGCCTTTAGCATGGGTTTAACGCAATTCAAAACTTAATTGCTGATCATAGTGTTAAAGGCAAAGAGAATGGTTTTCTGAACGTTTTGTAATATTGACCTTAGGGACCTGCATAATGGACATGCATATTGGCACATCACATTGATCCATATTTGATATGTACAAGTTGTGCTTCTTTTGATTGAATTAATTTAATTGTATTCTATTTTTGTAGTTATTCTATGGTATATTCACATTGAGGGCTTCATTTTAAATGAGACTAAGATTTCATGACTCAACTTTTAAGAAAAGTCATCAGTGCTAAAGTTGATAGACCACCTTTAAATGAACCTCCATACAAATTAATTAACTACATATTGCATTTAAGTTATTTACATGAAGGGCATCTGTACTTGAAAGTACTTAAAACATATCAGGTGTTAAAAAAGGACATCTTACAAGTGTCATGCAAAATGTCACATATACTGTTCTTCCACAAACTGAAATCATCGCTGGAGATATACTGTTCTTCCACATTCTAAAAAAATTTTTTTTAGAATGTGCAAGTATTTTTTGAAATAACAAAAATATCAATTGTTGTTGGAAGATATGAGTATGGTGAATTATTTGTCAACCATAAAACACCTAATGTGGTACACACAATTAATAATATAAAAATAACTGATTATCTTAAAATGGAAAAATTGTCACAAAAATGGTTCTTCGTCTGTAGGATTCAATTATCAAACTATGACAAAGACAACTATGTAGCTAGCTAACACTACACTAATCAAATCGTTACGTTGTAATGTATTAGTTTCTACAGTGCTGCAAGTCGGTAGAAGTTGGCTAGCTAGCAGTGTTGACTAAGTTTTAGAGAACGGCGTCACGGAGTATGAAAATAGCTGGCTAGCTAACCTCGATAATTACTCTAAACTACACAATTATCTTTGATACAAAGACAGCTATGTAGCTAGCTAAAAAAAATGCTCAGATCAAACAAATCAAACCGTTGTAATGTAATGAAATGTAATATTACCTGCGGAGCGAAGTGCAGCACGACTACCTATCTCTCTAGGTCATGCCAGTAGGTTACAGTAGGTTGTAACTCTCTAGGTCATGCCATTAGGTTACAGTAGGTTGTACCTCTCTAGGTCATGCCAGTAGGTTACAGTAGGTTGTATCTCTCTAGGTCATGCCATTAGGCTACAGTAGGTTGTATCTCTCTAGGTCATGCCATTAGGTTACAGTAGGTTGTATCTCTCTAGGTCATGCCATTAGGTTACAGTAGGTTGTATCTCTCTAGGTCATGCCAGTAGGGTACAGTAGGTTGTATCTCTCTAGGTCATGCCATTAGGCTACAGTAGGTTGTATCTCTCTAGGTCATGCCATTAGGTTACAGTAGGTTGTAACTCTCTAGGTCATGCCAGTAGGCTACAGTAGGTTGTAACTCTCTAGGTCATGCCAGTAGGTTACAGTAGGTTGTAACTCTCTAGGTCATGCCATTAGGTTACAGTAGGTTGTAACTCTCTAGGTCATGCCAGTAGGCTACAGTAGGTTGTAACTCTCTAGGTCATGCCAGTAGGTTACAGTAGGTTGTAACTCTCTAGGTCATGCCAGTAGGTTACAGTAGGTTGTATCTCTCTAGGTCATGCCATTAGGTTACAGTAGGTTGTATCTCTCTAGGTCATGCCATTAGGTTACAGTAGGTTGCATCTCTCTAGGTCATGCCATTAGGCTACAGTAGGTTGTACCTCTCTAGGTCATGCCAGTAGGTTACAGTAGGTTGTAACTCTCTAGGTCATGCCATTAGGTTACAGCAGGTTGTAACTCTCTAGGTCATGCCATTAGGTTACAGTAGGTTGTATCTCTCTAGGTCATGCCAGTAGGTTACAGTAGGTTGTATCTCTCTAGGTCATGCCATTAGGCTACAGTAGGTTGTATCTCGCTAGGTCATGCCAGTAGGTTACAGTAGGTTGTATCTCTCTAGGTCATGCCATTAGGTTACAGTAGGTTGTATCTCTCTAGGTCATGCCATTAGGTTACAGTAGGTTGTAACTCTCTAGGTCATGCCATTAGGTTACAGTAGGTTGTATCTCTCTAGGTCATGCCAGTAGGTTACAGTAGGTTGTACCTCTCTAGGTCATGCCAGTAGGCCACAGTAGGTTGTATCTCTCTAGGTCATGCCAGTAGGCTACAGTAGGTTGTATCTCTCTAGGTCATGTCAGTAGGTTACAGTAGGTTGTAACTCTCTAGGTCATGCCAGTAGGTTACAGTAGAGTGTATCTCGCTAGGTCATGCCAGTAGGTTACAGTAGGTTGTAACTCTCTAGGTCATGCCATTAGGTTACAGTAGATTGTAACTCTCTAGGTCATGCCAGTAGACTACAGTAGGTTGTACCTCTCTAGGTCATGCCATTAGGTTACAGTAGGTTGTATCTCTCTAGGTCATGCCAGTAGGGTACAGTAGGTTGTACCTCTCTAGGTCATGCCATTAGGCTACAGTAGGTTGTAACTCTCTAGGTTATGCCAGTAGGTTACAGTAGGTTGTAACTCTCTAGGTCATGCCATTAGGCTACAGTAGGTTGTATCTCTCTAGGTCATGCCATTAGGTTACAGTAGGTTGTAACTCTCTAGGTCATGCCATTAGGTTACAGTAGGTTGTATCTCTCTAGGTCATGCCAGTAAGCTACAGTAGGTTGTAACTCTCTAGGTTATGCCAGTAGACTACAGTAGGTTGTAACTCTCTAGGTCATGCCAGTAGGTTAAAGTAGGTTGTAACTCTCTAGGTTATGCCAGTAGTTTAAAGTAGGTTGTAACTCGCTAGGTCATGCCATTGGGTTACAGCAGGTTGTATCTCGCTAGGTTATGCCAGTAGGCTACAGTAGGTTGTATCTCTCTAGGTCATGCCAGTAGGTTACAGTAAGTTGTAACTCTAGGTCATGCCAGTAGGTTAAAGTAGGTTGTATCTCTCTAGGTCATGCCATTGGGTTACAGCAGGTTGTAACTCTCTAGGTTATGCCAGTAGGCTACAGTAGGTTGTATCTCTCTAGGTCATGCCAGTAGGCTACAGTAGGTTGTATCTCTCTAGGTCATGCCAGTAGGTTACAGTAGCTTGTATCTCTCTAGGTCATGCCAGTAGGGTACAGTAGATTGTAACTCTCTAGGTCATGTGAGTAGGTTAAAGTAGGTTGTAACTCTCTAGGTTATGCCAGTAGTTTAAAGTAGGTTGTAACTCTCTAGGTTATGCCAGTAGGCTACAGTAGGTTGTATCTCTCTAGGTCATGCCAGTAGGCTAAAGTAGGTTGTATCTCTCTAGGTCATGCCAGTAGGCTACAGTAGGTTGTATCTCTCTAGGTCATGCCAGTAGGTTACAGTAGGTTGTATCGCTCTGGGTTATGCCAGTAGGTTACAGTAGATTGTAACTCTCTAGGTCATGCCAGTAGATTGTAACTCTCTAGGTCATGCCAGTAGGTTTAAGGTTGGTTGTAACTCCCTAGGTCATGCCAGTAGTTTAAAGTAGGTTGTAACTCTCTAGGTCATGCCAGTAGGTTACAGTAGGTTGTATCTCTCTAGGTCATGCCAGTAGGTTGGATCTCTCTAGGTCATGCCAGTAGGTTACAGTAGGTTGTATCCAAGTGGAAACAATTATCAACCCAATGTGTTAAGTGTTGAATTTGGTCAACAACAAAATGAATGGCTTATTTGCTACGTGAGGTTTACTTGATCCAACAGAAGTTTCGTAATGATTAAGTTGTTACGTGGACACGTGACATACCGACAACTTTGATAAAACACTATAGGAGTTGTCTCCAGATCGCTATGCATATTCATGCTAGTAGCTTAGCATCTCTCTCCATTGAATACAGGCGGTTGACGTCAACAACCCTCATAGAATATAAACAATAGATTACAATAATAAGATGAATCCACCAATCCAAAGACAGGATAGGTGGGAGATAGACAACCCACAGTGCAGCTTTGTGGACAACGACTCCCCTTGTTAGGACGGAGAGACATCTTGTCAGTATATCCATAATCTTTGGTGTAGCCAACCCAACTCTCACATGGCTCTATTGGGGGGGCACGGTGTGTAGTAAAACATCACTACATTAAAATCACTACATGCCGTGAACCCCAGTCTGCGGTCAGCAGATAGACCCTCCTCAAAGATATATGTTAAGTCACTTTTTGGAAACGGAACGGAGAAAACAAGGGGTAGCTTGTTCTCTACGTCGTCTGATTCTAGACATATCAGTCATCATCCCAGGACCCTCCGTTGAAGAGGTATTGACGAGCCAACTCCGAATATCCAAAGTTAAAAACTAATTGAAGGCGGTACGTACTGGTGTTACTCAGATCTCCTGTCTCCTCCTCTTCATCTTTCAATGTGACAGTAATCTCTCCTTCCTTCTTCACTCCAAAAACAGCATCATCCTCTTCTTCCTCTTGTTTAACTGAAACGTCTTTCTCTTCATCTTTCACTGTAACAGCCTCACCCTCTACTTCTTGTTTTACTGTAACATCCTCTTCTTCCTTCTCCTCTTTCACGACAATGTTCAGCCCCAGAGCTTCTTTCTCCGTCCAGCAGACCTCCTCTTGTTTAACAGGAGGGGAGTAGTTTAGGGAGCTCATGTTCGGGGATGTTAGCTAGCTAGCTATCATTAGCGACTAGGCTAATGCTAACTTAACCAGCCAGCTACTATAGCTGACTAATACAAAATAACGTAATATTAAATTAAATAGGTTAACAAGTAGATACGACAGAAGTGTGTCTAAAACACAGTAGGTAATATAGACCGAAAGCGTCTAAATAGCTTGAATCTTTCGGCTATGTTGGCTAGCAAGCTACCGAGGTGGTTGACGAGCTGTTTATGAAGAACCGTCCACTAGATTATACGTCACGCTGCAGCATCGCCTGAAAGACGCACATCGCCGTCTGCTGACTGGAGGGAAACGCAGTTGAGGATCACATTTTATTTTCAGACAAAGATTATCTTACATGGATTTAATTAAATAATACTATTGAGACATACAAAGACAGGAATGTGGTGATTGATAAGTGAGAAAAATGTGCTGTAGTAAAACATTATTTAAGGCAGTTTCATTCAGTCAAACAACATATAAATAAGTAGCCAGCTACTGTAGGTCTATACTGCTCCTACATGGTGTAACAATACATCATGTAGATGTATATAATGAACAGACTAGGTCTATACTGCTCCTACATGGTGTAACAATACATCATGTAGATGTATATAATGAACAGACTAGGTATATACTGCTGCTACATGGTGTAACAATACAGTGCATTCGGAAAGTATTCAGACCCCTTCACTTTTTCCACATTTTGTTACATTACAGTCTTATTCTAAAATGATTAACACTACCGTTCAAAAGGTTGGAGTCACTTAGAAATGTTCTTGTTTTTGAAAGAAAAAACACTTTTTTTGTCCATTAAAATAACATCAAATTGATCTGAAATACAGTGTAGACATTGTTAATGTTGTAAATGACTATTGTAGCTGGAAACAGCTGATTGTTTATGGAATATCTACATAGGCGTACAGAGGCCCATTATCAGCAACCATCACTCCTGTGTTCCAATGCCACGTTGTGTTAGCTAATCCAAGTTTATCATTTTAAAAGGCTAATTGATCATTAGAAAACCCTTTTGCAATTATGTTAGCACAGCTGAAAACTGTTGTGCTGATTTAACAAAGCTTTTGTAAACAGTGTTGTTGCATAACAATCTGGCAGTAGAACAACAATAATCATCACCCTCTTGACCAATCTTCCCTCCCCTTAACATTGGGTTGATTCAGACCCTGTCAGTGTACCAGATGGACATTGGGTTGATTCAGACCCTGTCAGTGTACCAGGTGGACATTGGGTTTAATTCAGACCCTGCCAGTGTACCAGGTGGACATTGGGTTTGATTCAGACCCTGCCAGTGTACCAGGTGGACATTGGGTTTGATTCAGACCCTGTCAGTGTACCAGGTGGACATTGGTTTTGATTCAGACCCTGTCAGCATGGCCAGAAATGTATTCCAAAGTCAGTAACTTATAACCACAGAACCACCCCAGACCTTTCATGCATGACTAAAAACACCTAAGTATTAGATTTACTGCCATGGTCTAGTATGTCACTGCATCAGACACCATTCACAATGCTGGCTGATGTGCGAGTAAAACATGACATATTATTTCCTAACCATTCACAATGCTGGCTGAGGTACGAGTAAAACATGACATATTATTTCCTAACCATTCACAATGCTGGCTGAGGTACTAGTAAAACATGACATATTATTTCCTAACCATTCACAATGCTGGCTGAGGTACGAGTAAAACATTACCTATTATTTCCTAACCATTCACAATGCTGGCTGAGGTACGAGTAAAACATGACATATTATTTCCTAACCATTCACAATGCTGGCTGAGGTATGAGTAAAACATGAAAAATTATTTCCTAATTGTAAAAAATTCCCCAATCTTTTAAAAAAGATCTGAAATGGCAAGGCTTTAGTTCAGTGGGCTTTTCCATTGTTGAGGAAAGCAGGGGAAGTGTTGTGAGTAACAGAACTGCCTACGGTGTGGGGGAAGGGAAGCTGCTCGCTGATTGGCTGTAGTGACAAGGGTCCCTCCAAAAATCTATCACTATTCCAACTCAAATTCTCCCCCAAATCTACCACTAATAGGCCAAGCCTCCACAGACCCTGTCTTGTATTGACAAACAGAACAAATCATTTCACATTCAAATATGTCATTTTAAATAGCTCAATTCAATCCAGCTGGGCCTTTTTAACACAGACAGTTGTTCCTGCTGTAGATGTTATGCCTTTGTACAGATCTAAGATCAGTTCTCCTCCACAATGCATATTCAGTACCGAACAATTGTTTGGACACACCTACAAATTCAATGTTTTTTCTTTATTTTAACTGTTGTCTAAGTTGGCCTTCCCTGTGGCTCAGTTGGTAGAGCATGGTGTGTGCAATGCCAGGGTTGTGGGTTAGATTCCCACGGGGGGCCAGTACAAAAAAAAAAAAAAGAATGCATGAAATGTATGCATTCAGTACTGTAAGTTGCTCTGGATAAGAGCTTCTGCTAAATAACTAAAATGTAAATGTAAAAAATGTACAATAATAGTGAAGACAACACAACTATGAAGTAACTCATATGGAATCATGTAGTAACCAAAAAAGTGTTAAACAAATCAAAATATATTTTATCTTTGAAATTCTTCAAAGTAGCCACCCTTTGCCTTGATGACAGCTTTGCACACTCTCTTTGCATTTTCTCACCTGGAATGCTTTTCCAACAGTCTTGAAGGAGTTCCCACATATGCTGAGCAATTGTTGGCTGCATTTCCTTCACTCTGCGGTCCGATTCATCCCAAACCATCTCATAGGCATAGTTGTTGTCTTCACAGTTAACTCTAATGAACTTATCTTCTGCAGCAGAGGTAACTCTGGGTCTTCCTTTCCTGTGGCAATCCTCATGAGAGCCAGCTTCATCATAGCGATGGATGGTTTTTGTGACTGCACTTGAAGATTCATTCAAAGTTTTTGAAAGTTTCCGTATTGACTGACTTTCATGTGTTAAAGTAATGACGGACTGTCATTTCTTTTTGCTTATTTGAGCTGTTCTTGCTATAATATAGACAAATAGGGCTATCTTTTGTATACCACCCCTACATTGTCACAACACAACTGATTGGCTCAAATGCATTTAAGAAAGAAAGAAATTCCACAAATTAACATTTAACAAGGCACACCTGTAAATTGAAATGCATTCCAGGTGACTACCTCATGGTAGATGATAGGAGATGGTCAAAAGATAAACGTTTTTTATTTTTTTAAGTCAAAATCAAACATAATAAAAGTACATTTGAATGACACTAAGTGGCAGTGTTTTTACAACTAATGCTGGTTTGCCTGAGGCTGATGCCGTGCAGGAACACATGCATATTCACACACTCTCATTCAAACAAACACATACAAGAACACACACATACATGTAATAGTGCCAGACATGCACAAAAACATATACAGTTGGCATTGCTGTTATGATTTTAGTTGTCCTTGATGTCCTTTGTTTTAAATGTATTATTTTGTTTTATAATGTTTTTGCATTGTTGTTTGCTGTTTTCTTCTGTCTTTTCCTTTTTCTCTTTAGTTCATTCTCTTGGTTGTTGGTGCATTGGGAGGTTCTTGGAGGTGGGGAATGGAATTAATTGTCTTTTTTTATTAGGGGGGACTGTGGGAGGGGTCTCGAATGGTTGAGGGACAGCTATTGGGGAACTGTGGGGGGATCTTGGAGGGTTGAGGGACAGCTATTGGGGAACTGTGGGGGGATCTTGGAGGGTTGAGGGACAGCTATTGGGGAACTGTGTGAGGGGTCTTGGAGGGTTGAGGGACAGCTATTGGGGAACTGTGGGGGGATCTTGGAGGGTTGAGGGACAGCTATTGGGGAACTGTGTGAGGGATCTTGGAGGGTTGAGGGACAGCTATTGGGGAACTGTGGGGGGGATCTTGGAGGGTTGAGGAACAGCTATTGGGGAACTGTGGCGGGGGGGATCTTGGAGGGTTCGGGTTTCACTAGATTGTGATCATGAAAAAGGAAACTATGACATATATTTTATATCACTATCATCCACACGCACCCTCACACATAAGGATGGCTCTGTTGTAGACAGACTGATACATGTTTGATAGTGTCTTGATGCTGTATTGTTTGTCCTTCATGTTCTAATACTTTAATGTTACCCCTTCCTTGTGTTGTTTGTAATAAATAATAATATATATATATTTAAATCAGTCGGGGTCTAAACTTACTGTTGAGAGTTAGAATAGAAGAATAGACCAGGTGTCATTTAGAAATGTGGTTGTTCATCAGCAGTTTATCTCTTGGAATAATAAAGAGGAGGGGAAAAGTACATTCAACACAAATGACCTTCATTATATCAAAGAACACATGTGTGTCTGAGGGGAAATTAACTTTCATACAGCCAAAAGGGGTGAGAAGTTACACCAATATCAGTGGACAATTTGCACTGCTGCTGAAAAACATCCCCACAGCATGATGCTACCACCACCATGCTTCACCGTAGGGATGGTGCAAATTTTCCTCCAGACGTGACACTTGGCATTCAGGCCAAAGAGTTCAATCTTAGTTTAAGCAGACCAGAGAATCTTGTTTCTCATCATCTGAGAGTCCTTTAGGTGCCTTTTGGCAAACTCCAAGTGGGCTGTCATATGCCTTTTACTGAGGAGTGGCTTCCGTCTGGCCTCTCTACCACAAAGGCCTGATTGGTGGAGTGCTGCAGAGATTATGGTCCTTCTGGAAGGTTCTCCCATCTCCACAGAGGAACTCTGGAGCTCTGTCAGAGTGACCATCGGGTTCTTGGTTACCTCCCTGACCAAGGCACTTCTCCCCTGATTGCTCAGTTTGGCCAGGCAGCCAGCTCTCGGAAGAGTCTTGGTGGTTCCAAACTTCTTCCATTTCAGAATGATGGAGGCCACTGTGTTCTTGCAGACATTTTTTGGTACCTTTCCCCAGATCTGTGCCTTGACACAATAATGTCTCAGAGCTCTATGGACAATTCCTTTGACCTCATGGCTTGGTTTTTGCTCTGACATGCACTGTGAACCTTATATAGAGAGGTGTGTGCCTTTCTAAATCATGTCCAACCAATTTAATTTACCACAAGTGGACTCCAATCAAGTTGTAGAAACATCTCAAGGATGATTAATGGAATCAGGATGCATCTGAACTCAATTTCGAGTCTCATAGCAAAGGGTCTGAATACTTAAGTACATTTGTAAAAATGTCTAAAAACCTGCTTTGGGATTGTGTAGAGTTTTCAACAACAAAAAATGTTAACCTTTATTTAACTAGGCAAGTCAGTTAAGAACAAATTCTTATTTTCAATGACGGCCTATGAACAGTGGGTTAACTGCCTTGTTCAGAACAACAGATTTGTACCTCGTCAGCTCAAGAATTTGAACTTGCAACCTTTTGGTTACTAGTCCAACGCTCTAACCACTAGGCTACCCTGCCGCCGCATTAGCAGTTTTGTACACAGTCATGTGATACGTGGCATAGAAAAGTCCAATCTTAGGAGAGTATATGGGAGGCACTATACTGTGTGTCTGCAGGTGTCTATCTGGTCAAAACCACTGATACAGGTGCCCCTCCACCCTCTGGTGGGATGCATCATGTCTACAGAGAAACCTAGATTCAAATACTTAGATTTGTGTGTATTGGGTATATGTTGTGAAATTGTTAGATATTACATGTTAGATATTACTGCACTGTCAGAGCTAGAATCACAAGCATTTCACTACACCCACAATAATATCTGCTCAACACGTGATGTGACCAATAAAATGTGATTTTGATTTGAAATAAACGTCCTATTTATCAAAGGTGCTTTTGTCTGGGGTCAAAATGACTCCAAAGGATTTGAATTTGTTAAAAGTCCATATTGATACAGAAACACTAAACCATGATTTAGATGTATTAACAACCAGTTGATTGACAAAGTCATGAAAAATTGGAAGAATTTAATAAAATACATTTTGGCTATGATAAAAGATATGCCTCTGGGGTCAAAATGATCCATGTCAGAAGTATGGTTCAACGCAAATATGTAGTGGGTGTAAAGTTTGTTTTAAATTCTCACTTATTAAAAACGAATCAATCAACACATGCTTCTCTTTGAACGACTTAATATAATATTAAACTTTTCTGAAATAAATGAAAAATAAAAGTTTGGTTCCTCAACTGCGTTACCCTCCAGTCAGCAGATGGCGATGTGCGTCTTTTAGGTTCAGGCGATGCTGCCAGTGTGACGTATAATCTAGTGGACGGGACGCTCCTTCAACAACAACAGCTAGTCAGACACCTCGGTAGCTTTCTAGCAAACATAGCTACAACATTCACGCTCTTTACACTGGTTTGGTGTATATTAGTCGCTGTGTATTAAACACACTTCTGTTGTATGTACTTGTTGGCCCATTTAATGATATATTTACGTTGTTTATCAGCTAGCTGGTTTGCTAAGTTAGCTTAGAACTAGGCTAGTCGCTAATGCTAACTAGCTAACATCCCCGACCATGAGTTCACTAAGCTACTTTCCTCCTGTTAAAGAAGAGGTCTGCTGGACGGAGAAAGAGGCTCTTGTGAAAGAGGAGGAGGAAGAGAAAGATGTTACAATACAAAAACAAGTAGAGGGTGAGGCTGTTACCGTGAAAGAAGAAGAGAAAGACGTTTCAGTGAAAGAAGAGGAAGACGCGTTCAGAGTGAAAGATGAGGAGGATGTTACAGTAAAAGAAGAGGAGGAAGAGAAAGAGGAGGATGCAGTTTTTGGATTGAAAGAGGAGGAGGGGGAAATGACTGTCACATTGGAGGAAGAAGAGGAGGTTGGAGATCTGTTTAACACCAGTAAGTACCGTCTCTGCAGTCGTTGAACCAATATGCAGTAAAGGGGTTCTACACTTTAATGTTGTTCTGTAGGAATGGCTGAAGCTTCACTGTAACGTGTAGAACATCAAGAGTGGACCATCAACAACACGTTAACAATTGATCAAATGCATCCAATGACTGCCTGATATACTGTAGTCCTCAATATCTCCTATTAGATTAGCCCAAGATGTTCTCTTAAAGGGGCAATCAGCAGTTGTTACATCCATTTTGGGACTTATACATTAATGATGTGTACCCATCTGTTTCTTGAAGAAATCACATATAAATGCCTCATGAGCCTAGTTCAACTGTCGTACCCCATCAGAACCCAAAATAGAAGCTTTTATTTACTCCAATGTTTGTCAGTAAATATAAACAAACATTGTATATCCTCAAAACATGGTTAAAACTATAATGTTGATATCATGGATGGTTACATTTCTCCAGCCCCATCCCTCAGCTTTTTACCGAAACGGGCAGGGAGTACGCTTTGTTATTGTTTCTACTGCTGATTGCTGCCCCCGTTACTCCTCAAGGTCCAAGGACTGTATGTTATTTTCAGAGGTAGACTGGCTCTGGCAGCTAAAATAGTAAAATATTCCATCTAAATGTGAATCGATTCTCAATTGCGATACGTTTCTAGAAACATAAATTGCGGTACTTTCATATAACGTCAAATCATTTCACACAATACTTAAAAATAACATAAAAATCGGTAAAGTCTAAGTTGGTGTCTTGACAGATTTGTAAAAACGGTTTATCATAAAACACTATATATATTTTTTAAATGTTGCTGACACCCCTCCCCAGAGGTGTCTCATTATTGGGATTCATTGCTGATTCCTACCTGTAGCTCACTATGAGGTGTCTAGTGATACAGGTTAAGGGCCCTGTTGGAGATTGGTGGTTGGTAGCGGAGTGGAGGGAACAAGCAGGGTTGGACACGGCCATGTTATTATCCCACACACAGTCTCTGTGGTTCATATGAACCCCATTCCTGGGAATTAGATTTAATTACAAATCTTCCGTCTGTTACCACAGAAGGGTTCCGTCTGTCCCATTCCCAGCTAGGTTACGAGGCGCTTTGTCACCAGTACCTATGACTGGTTGATAGGGGAGTGGTTTCTGTCTGTCCCATTCCCAGCTAGGTTACGAGGCGCTTTGTCACCAGTACCTATGACTGGTTGATAGGGGAGTGGTTTCAGTCTGTCCCATTCCCAGCTAGGTTACGAGGCGCTTTGTCACCAGTTCCTATGACTGGTTGATAGGGGAGTGGTTTCAGTCTGTCCCATTCCCAGCTAGGTTATGAGGTGCTTTGTCACCAGTACCTATGACTGGTTGATAGGGGAAACCTCCATGCTTATTATAGAAAAAGTAATTAGGGGGAAACTATTTAGTAAACTGAAATAAAATAACAAACCTGTTTGAAAACTATTCCAAAACTATCTTTGACTCCAAAACTAAAATAGCCTAAAATAATAACCAGCATGAATTATGTTCAGTTTGAATAATTTATATCTTAACTTTGGGCAAAAATAGAATTGGGTTTAAAATATTTTTTATGTGGTTTTAAATCTTCTGAACCTGGTGGCTGGTAAATGCTGCCATGGGATGGCAATGTTTCAAATAGACCTAGCTTGTGTATCACTAGCTATCACCAGAAACTCATTTCAACTCGTATTAACAGCTTAAAGAAAAGAACATTGGCATTAATTAACCTCTGTGAACAAGAAGCACAACATTACAAATATTTTCAGAGATGTGAGATAATTAACTTGTTCTCTGTAATATCGTATAGCTTTGCAATCGTGACTTTCCGTACTTTCAAGGAAAATAGGCAGGTTTCTCGACTCATACCCTGACTTTAAAAAGGGATTTTAGTGAGAATTAGCTTAGGAACTGCGTGTCAGAACATGACAATGTGAACGCGATTGGTTGACAGTCTCTTGGATGGACGTTATATACGCTTTGACATTTTCTGGAATAGTTTTTATTTGAAAACGTTTTTGTTTACTTGCCTGCCTATTGAATTTGGAATGCACTGTACTGTTCATCTCTGAAACTCACTGAGATAATTCCTTTGATACAGCAGTAGCAATACAGGGACATAACATCTACAGAAAAGACCCGTGTGGCTCAGTTGGTAGAGCATGGTGTTTGCAACGCCAGGGTTGTAGTTTCGATTCCCACGGGGGGCCAGCACCAAAAAAAAATAATAATGAAATGTATGCATTCACTACTGTAAGTCGCTCTGGATAAGAGCGTCTGCTAAATGACTAAAATGTACATGTAAGACAGGAATGCTTATGGGGGAGGTGTTGCTGTATACAGTGCATTCGGAAAGTATTCAGACCCCTTGACTTTTTCCACATTTTGTTACGTTAAAGCCTTATTCAAAAACTGATTAAATTATTTTTTCCCCCCATTCATTTAGCTCATTTATTTGGCACACCTGCATTTGGGGAGTTCCTCCCATCCTTCTCTGCAGATTCTCTCCAACTCTGTCAGGTTGGATGGGGAACATCACTGCACAGCTATTTTCAGGTCTCTCCAGAGATGTTAGATCGGGCTCTGGCTGGGCCACTCAAGGACATTCAGAGACTTCTACTGAAGCCACTCCTGTGTTGTCTTGGTTGTGTGCTTAAGGTCGTTGTCCTGTTGGACGGTGAACCTTCGTCCCCAGTCTGAGGTCCTCAGCACTCTGGAGCAGGTTTTCATCAAGGATCTCTCTGCACTTTGCTCCGTTAATATTTCCCTGGATCCTGACTAGTCCCCCAGTCCCTGCTGCTGAAAAACATCCCCACAGCATGATGCTGCCACCACCATGCTTCACCGTAGGGATGGTGCCAGGTTTCCTCAAGACGTGTCACTTGGCATTCAGGCCAAAGAGTTCAATCTTGGTTTCATCAAGCCAGAGAATGTTGTTTCTCATGGTCTTAGAGTCTTAACCTCCCTGGGCAAGGTGGGACGCTTGCCCAGTGGAATCGCGTGGCGCGAAATACAAATACCTCATAAATGCTATAACTTCAATTTCTCAAACATATGACTATTTTACACCATTTTAAAGACAAGACTCTCGTTAATCTAACCACATTGTCCGATTTCAAAAAGGCTTTACAGCGAAAGCAAAACATTTGATTATATCAGGAGAGTACCCTGCCAAAAATAATCACACAGCCATTTTCAAAGTAAGCATATATGTCACAAAAACCAAAACCACAGCTAAATGCAGCACTAACCTTTGATGATCTTCATCAGATGACACTCCTATGACATTGTTATACAATACATGCATGTTTTGTTCAATCAAGTTCATATTTATATCAAAAAACAGCTTTTTACATTAGCATGTGATGTTCAGAACTAGCATACCCATCGCAAACTTCCGGTGAATTTACTAAATTACTCACGATTAACATTCAGAAAATACATAACAATTATTTTAATAATTATAGATACAGAACTCCTTAATGCAATCGCGGTGTCAGATTTTAAAATAGCTTTTGGGCGAAAGCACATTTTGCAATATTCTGAGTACATAGCCCGGCCATCACTGCTAGCTAATTTGACACCCACCAAGTTTGGCCCTCACCAAACTCAGATTTACTATAAGAAAAATTGGATTACCTTTGCTGTTCTTCGTCAGAATGCACTCCCATGACTTCTACTTCAACAACAAATGTTGTTTTGGTTCCAAATAATTCATAGTTATATCCAAATTCCGCCGTTTTGTTCATGCGTTCAGGTAACTATCCCAACGGTGACGTGCGAGCGTATTTCGTGACAAAAAAATTCTAAATATTCCATTACCGTACTTCGAAGCATGTCAAACGCTGTTTAAAATCAATTTCTATGCTACTTTTCTCGTAAAATAGCGATAATATTCCAACCGGGTGACGTTGTATTCATTCAAAGGCTGAAAGAAAAAAATGGAGAATTCTCATAAACGCGCATCTCCAGTGTCACTGTCCCCAGCCTTACCACTCACAAACAGAGCTGCTGTACTTCGCCCAGAGACTGCAGACATCTCATTCCACTTTCTGGCGCCTTCTGAGAGCAAATGGAAGCCTTAGAAAATGTCACGTTACAGCAGAGATGCTGTATTTTTGATAGAGATGCAACAGAAGGATAACAAATTGTCAGACAGGGCCTTCCTGTATGGAATCTTCTCAGGTTTTGGCCTGCCATATGAGTTCTGTTATACTCAGACACCATTCAAACAGTTTTAGAAACTTTTGTGTTTTCTATCCAAATCTACTATGTATGTGCATATTCTCGTTTCTGGGCAAGAGTAGTAACCAGTTTAAATCGGGTACGTTTTTTTATCCGGACGTGCAAATACTGCCCCATAGCCCCAACAGGTTAAGGTGCCTTTTGTCAAACTCCAAGCAGGTTGTCATGTGCCTTTTACTGAGGAGTGGTTTCCGTCTGGCCACTCTACCATAAAGGTCTGATTGGTGGAGTGCTGCAGAGATGGTTGTCCTTCTGGAAGTTTCTCCTATCTCCACAGAGGAACTTTGGAGCTCTGTCAGAGTGACCATCAGGTTTTTGGTCAACTCCCTGATCAAGGCCCTTGTCGCTCAGTTTGGCCGGGTGACCAGCTCTAGGAAGAGTATTCCATTTAAGAATGATGGAGGCCACTGTGTTCTTAGGGACCTTCAATGCTGCAGAATTTTTTTTGGTGCCCTTCCCCAGATCTGTGCCTCGACACAATCCTGTCTCGGAGCTCTACGGACAATTCCTTCGTCCTCATTGCTTGGTTTTTGCTCTGACATGCACTGTCAACTCTGGGACCTTATATAGACAGGTGTGTGCCTTCCAAATCATGTCCAATCAATTGAATTTACCACAGGTGGATTCTGAACAAGTTGTAGATGCATTTCAAAGATGATTAATGGAAACAGGATGCACCCGAAGCGATTTCGAGTCTCATAGCAAAGGGTCTGAATACTTAAGTAAATAAGGTATTTCTGTTTTTTTACCTGTTTTCACTTTTTCATTATTGTGTGTGGATTAATGAGGATTCTATTTTTTAAATCCATTTTAAAATAAAGCTGTAACGTAACAAAATGTGTAAAAAGGGAAGGGGTGTGAACTTTCTGAATGAACTGTTTTATTTCATTTTAAAAAATGTAACCTTTATTTAACTCCCAATCACAGCCGGTTGTGACACAGCCTGGACTCGAACCGGGGTGTCTGTAGTGACGCCTCAAGCACTGAGATACAGTGTCTTAGACCGCTGCGCCACTCAGGGCCCCCAAAATCATGTTCTAGTGCTGTTCTAGTGTCCCCACCTAAAATATATCTAGGTCAACCAAGAGTCGTCTTTTCTTTCTACCAATCGATTGGTTGAAATGTTACGTGTATTTTTCCATATATAGACACACCCCATGTGTTTTAATAAAATCAACTCTATGTACTGAACTGGTCTGATGTTTTAAGCACGCTGCTTGATCAAATAATTAAGACACACAAATGACTGAAGGGAGCCAGAGATCAAGATAACCTAACCAGAAGGAGAGAAATTCTGCCGTTATGCTCCTGAAGTTTCCGTTAATGGGCTACACCAGCGGTCGGCAACCTTTTCCATTTGGAGTGCCAATTTATCTGACCATTTCTACTGATCTGGTGCCAGTTATGATTTTCATATGCACATTTTCGTGGAACAGTTTCATTTAATTTATAATAGTATCTCAAGATCATTGTCTGTGATTAATCTACATTCTATCTAAATGAAAATTATACAAATCTAAAAGTAACTTTTATTGCCATTGCCAACTATGTAAAAATAGCCTACATAAAGCCAACAAATAAAAACATTGCAGCTTGCAGGTAGAAAATATCCTACAAAATCACATTGGCTACACATGGCCTGTCTACAACGAACTTGAAACATTGTATCAACTATCAACTGGGTCTGCCCAAAACTCGAGGTAACAAGCTTGCAACATTGTATAAAATATTCTCGGCCCTCAGAGTTTCCCATGCCAGTGAGTTCTGGACAGACACAGCTGTAGGCTATTTGTGCAAAGGATAAGAAGTAATCAGGTATTTTATGATGTTTCCACTGGATCAGAGAATTACATTTTTCCCTTTTATGCTGAGTGGTTATCGAAAGGGCGAGAGCTGGAAATATTTTACAAAAATAATTTGAGGAACTATTGTCATTTGCAATTGATTTTTTGACTGTATTAACTATGTTTTGTTTATTCCATGTGTAACTCTGTGTTGTTGTATGTGTCGAATTGCTATGCTTTATCTTGGCCAGGTCGCAGTTGCAAATGAGAACTTGTTCTCAACTAGCCTTCCTGGTTAAATAAAGGTGAAATTACTTTATTTTCTTTTTATTAGACTTTGTTTACTTGCTGTTTGAGGTGGAAAAAAAATATTTGAGAAGCTCCGCAACTCATTAGTGGTGGTGCATTAAGACAATCAGAAGTACTGTCAGACATCCCCAAATGGGCACATTTATAGACCTACATTTGCACACAGGCCAGGTAGACTAGTCCTACTTCTATATGCGTAATCAGGTGTGTGTCCTTATTCAACATTGACAGGAGTGTTTCAAACAAAAGACTATTAATAAATTGACAAAACTGACGCATCTTGCTGGGTCAGGTCTGGGTGGTTTGCCAGGGGTCGTTTCATTTAGTATCCATTTGGGTCGGCATGGGGAATGATTGTATTTTCCCATAGTGTTTTACCGAAGTTGACCGACTGAAAGGGAGTGTAACTTTATGACTGTTGGATTTGGGCTAAACTTTGAACATTGAGATATTAAAGACATGATAGATCAGAGGCAGAGTATATAAAGGAGTGAGATCTGTAGAAAGACAGAGTGGCTGTGGAATGTGCTGGGTGGACGGGAGGAGATGACAGGATTGGTTTAGGGAAGCGGATGGAACCTAACACTATAATTAGTGTTCCCTGAAGGAGGGAAACGAGGTGCAACACCTATTTGGCCCCACCCCTTCCTGGGTCGGTGAAGAGCCGTATTAAATTTAAGGAATAAATCCAAGCCTCACTCTCATCACCTGTGGAAGGCAGGGCTTCCAGAGAGGCGTGGATTTAATAGTATGTTGTACCTAGTTTCCCTCCTTCAGGGAACAGTAGTTAGGGTCATAACGTTACGCTTGTCATATGATGAACTTCAACTTAAATACTGGATCTTGCTGTCGGACAATTTTTTTGTATTCTGAAATGCACTCGAACTATGTATCATTTAGTGGCTCCTTATGTTACGCTGGGAAAACCGTTTTCGTGGGCACAGAAATCCTAAATCATTTCAGAGTTTGCTAAATCCAATGGTTTTTAACTGAGTCATCTTGTAATCCAAGATGGCGTAGCAGTAAGACGTGTTTGTTGTAAATGTTATGTTTTTTTCGTATTTTTTTGTATATATTGCAACATATTTCAATCTCTTGTTCCATTTTTTAATTAAATATACCTTCCAGCAACCCGCCGAGACCTTATAGCTAGAACCTCCATCAGAAGCTAACCAGCTAATTAGCTACTAGCTATTTAGTCATTGTTAGCCACTGCTAGCGGCCTTTACCTTTTTAGCTCAGACATCAGCCACTTTTAGCCTGGATAATACCTGCCAGTCTGCACAGCGCGATATCAACCCTGAGCATATCGGACTGTTTTTCTCCGCTACATCACCGTATTCCTGCCGTAAGCTCTGGACCATTACACCGGATAATTGCAGCTAGCTAGCTGCCACCGAGTGGCCCAGCCTCGAAGCTAGCCTTGAGCCTGGCCAATCTCCCGGCCTGCTCAGTGGACCCTATGATCACTCGGCTACACAGCTGATGCCTCCCAGACTCTTCACTAAGATGACTAGAAGCCACTACATCACCGGATTCCTGCCGTAAGCTCTGGACCTTTGCACCGGATTGGCTATAGTGGCTAACGCCCTTGTCCTGAAGCTAGCACCAGTTAGCCTCAAGCCAGGTGCATCTCCCGGCTAGCAAACAAAATTACTCCAGCTACAATACCTCTTGCCAATTGGCCTGGACCCTTTGTCAACATGGAGCCCCGCCAATCCATCACGACTGGTCTGCCGACATAATTCCGTCTGATGTGCCCTCAACCGGCCTTTGCCAGACGTCGGTGCTCTTGTCCCGAAGCTAGCACCAGTTAGCCTCGAGCCAGGCGCATCTCGTGGCTAGCGTAGTAACGACTACCTAACGGCTTCCCTGTTTCATATATTCCTGTTCATTGGACCCTATGATCACTTGGCTACATAGCTGATGCCTGCTGGACTGTTCATTAATCACGGTACTCCATTTTGTTTATTTTGTTGATCTGTCGGCCGCAGCCTCGAACTCAGGCCCTGTGTGTAGTTAACTGACCCTCTCTGCCCATTCATCGCCATTGTCGTGTCTTTGGGCACCATTATACTGAAGACATGTTTATCAAAATAACTCCCTGCAATTATTATTACGCGATTCAACTGATTAATCGTTTAACTGTATTTAACTAGGAGATCGGGGCACCAAGGAAAATATTCAGATTACAAAGTTATAATTTTCCTAATATAACTTTCCTATATTATAACATTATATATTATATTATAGTACAGGCCGATTTATCTTCTGTTTTAAATGGTGTATTTTACCTAGCGTCAGTCTCATTACAAACGTCGTAAATTGTTGTATCTGCACGAATCCAGTCTTTACTAAGTCATCCATACATCAACTGTCTTAAAATCATTTATTTACTAAACAAAGTAATTCACAGAAAACATACAAACAGTAATTATCGTTACAAAGAAATGGTAGAGTAATGTGCCCTAGTGGGCTAAACCGGCATGGCTGGTGTCTTGTTAAACAAAGGGTCATAAAGGGCAGCTAATAAACAAACAAGGGAGTTGGGGGCAGCGGAGAAGACACCACAGAGTTGATAAATATTAACAATTGATATGCTAATCCTTTGCACATGAACGCTCACTCATTCGGGAACAATTGCAATCAATATATATTTACGCTCAGTGTGTCGTCGGGATCCTTGTTGGAGAGTTTTTGTCCTGTTGGAGAGTTTTGTCCGCATTCTCTCTCTATCTCTCGATTAGAATGGATCTTTCAAAGCGACATTCATTAATGTCGTTATAGAATGGACGTTTCGTCGGTCTCCGCGTTCGATGATATCAAATTTCTAGCTGCAGACTATTCTAGCTGCAGACTATTAATTAATATCAAAGACTTATTATGTCGGTATCGATAGTCTAAAGTTTAACCACGTGGTATGGTCAAAGTTCAGGAGAGGGATGCATGGTCAAACCTATTGGCCAACTCGTAATGGAGTGGAGGCCTGGTCTAAAGAAAGTAACCCTGGGTGGGGGTTTTATTCGGAATGACAGAAAAAGGCTGTCTCATGACGCCAGGTCTTGTCTGTGTCCCTGGGGGTGTGCCGATGACTGAGTTAAGCTTTAAACAGAAATACAATTCTATCACATTAACATCAGTACATAGCCTCTCAACATATTCCAAATAGCTTTAATCTTATTAAATCATTGTATACAACCATTTAGATGCAAGTCCCGTAGCTGAGGCTATTATATAAACCTTAGTATGGTAATATGGCACTATTGTCTCCAATGAGTATCACAAAATTGTACCAAGCGGACCAGTTCGTAGCTGGATTCTTCACCGATCTTTTATACCTTCTCCAGAACATAAATGTCGTTCGGTTCCCCAATTCTGTGAGTTGGAAGAATTTCCTTTGTCTCTCTATGAAACCCCTCTCTGTCTCAAAACTGGGCCATGCGGCAGGACATTCTCCTTTAGAATTTTACGACCCCTCTCACCACAGAAGTATAGAGGTTGGGGGATGGTGCATAGAAAAGGCCTGGTGCAGAGGGAGGGGGTTCAACTGTGTTCTCTGTACCCAGAGAGAGGGCAACGTCATGACATACCACCCTGGTGGTTTGGATCTTGTTTATCCTGCAAGTTACAAATCAACATAAAATCATGACCACGTGATGTCCTGTTGGTAGATCATCTTAGCTAGCTCTCCCAATCAACACTTGTGATTGCTTTTTGCCTCGCTTTATGTCTCTCTAATGTTAATATGCCTTGTATACTGTTGTTTAGGGTAGTTATCATTGTTTTATTTTACTGCGGAGCCCCTCGTCCCACTCAACATGCCTCAGAGAGCTCTTTTGTCCCACCTCCCACACATGCGGTGACCTCTGTGGTGGTTAATTTCTTTACTATCAAATGAGGAGAGACAATCTTCACACAAGTCAGAGTTATACTTAAACTAAATCTTTAATAATAAGAGCTTTGCAATAGCAATGACTTATCAACGATTCACCATTTTCTAATGATCTGTTGAGAGTGGCAAAACAAAAGTACAAAGATCTTTTATAGCCAAGATACACCCCTTTCAACCTACATGACGAACAACAGATACATAGAATGGTCACAAGGTTAAGATTTGTATGAAAGATATCTATACTACATAGCAGACAGCATCTGCTGTGTCAACAGTTTTCATTGTATAGACCAGTGTCTGGCCCACCTACTCCAAACTGGAGCCGTCTCTTCCTGGTACGGTATAGAACAGAACCACTAACTCATGTTCTCTGGAATGCTCTTTAGGTTTTATCACCCAAAGACATCGTAAATCACCTCTGTCAGTGTTATCTCATAGAGGCCCATCCTCAGTAGAACACACACAATAATTAACAGAATACTCTATTCTGTCGAATAAAACAACCATTATAATGCAATACAAGCATTATAACATAATCTTGCAATTTCCCTGACACCTCACCTAGCATAACTGTTGCCTCCAGAGATGCAACCTATCTAATCGTCACTCAATGCCTAGGTTTACCTCCACTGTACCCGCACCCTACCATACCCCTGTCTGTACATTATGCCTTGAATCTATCCTACCACGCCCAGAAATCTGCTCCTTTTATTCTCTGTTCCCAACGCACTAGACGACCAGTTCTGATATCCTTTAGCCGTACCCTCATCCTACTCCTCTGTTCCTCGGGTGATGTAGACGTTATCCCAGGCCCTGTGTGTCCCCAGGCACTCTCATTTGTTGACTTCTGTAACCGTAAAAGCCTTGGTTTTATGCATGTTAACATCAGAAGCCTCCTTCCTAAGTTTGTTTTACTCACTGCTTTAGCACACTCCACCAATCTTGATGTCCTTGCCGTGTCTGAATCCTGGCTTTGGAAGGCCACCAAAAATTCTGACATTTCCATCCCAAACTACAACATTTTCCATCAAGATGGAACTGCCAAAGGGGGAGGAGTTGCAATCTACTGCAGAGATGGCCTTAAAGTTCTATCATACTTTCCAGGTCTAAGCCCAAACAGTTCGAGCTTCTAGTAAAAAAATGAATCTCTCCAGAAATAAGTCTCTCACTGTTGCCGCCTGTTATAGACCCCCCTCAGCTCCCAGCTGCCCTGGACACCATATGTGAATTGATTTCCCCCATCTATCTTTAGAGTTCGTTCTGTTAGGTGACCTAAACTGGGATGCCTGGTTGTTCTTTAAAAGTAATTTCCTCACCACCTTAAATAAGCATGCCCCTTTCAAAAATTGTAAAACTAAGAACAGATATAGCCCTTGGTTCACTCCAGACCTGACTGCCCTCGACCAGCACAAAAACATCCTGTGGCGTACTGCACTAACATTGAATAATCCCCGCGATATGCAACTTTTCAGAGAAGTCGGGAACCAATACACACAGTCAGTTAGGAAAACAAAAGCTAGCTTTTTCAAACAGAAATTTGCATCCTGTAGCTCTAACTCCAAAAGGTTTTGGGACACTGTAAAGTCCATGGAGAATAAGAGCACCTCCTCCCAGCTGCCCACTGCACTGAGGATAGGAAACACTGTCACCACCGATAAATCCATGATAATCGAGAATTTCAATAAGCATTTCTCTACAGCTGGCCATGCTTTTATCCTGACTACCCCAACCCCGGCCAACAGCTCCCCACCCCCCATAGCTACTTGCCCAAGCCTCCCCAGCTTCTCCTTCACCCAAATCCAGATAGCTGATGTTCTGAAAGAGTTGCAAAACCTGGACCCGTACAAATCAGCTGGGCTAAACAATCTGGACACTCTCTTTCTAAAGTTATCCGCCGCCATTGTGGCAACCCCTATTACTAGTCTGTTCAACCTCTCTTTCGTTTTGTCCGAGATTCCTAAAGATTGGAAAGCTTCCGCGGTCATCCCCCTCTTCAAAGGGGGTGACACTCTAGACCCAAACTGTTACAGACCTATATCCATCCTGCCCTGCCTTTCTAAAGTCTTCGAAAGCCAAGTTTACTAACAGATCACTGGCCATTTCGAATCCCACCGTACCTTCTCCGCTGTGCAATCCAGTTTCCAAGCTGGTCACGGGTGCACCTCAGCCACGCTCAAGGTACTAAATGATATCATAACCGCCATCGATAGACAGTACTGTGCAGCCGTCTTCATCAACCTGGCCAAGGCTTTCGACTCTGTCAATCACCGTATTCTTATCAGCAGACTCAACAGCCTTGGTTTCTCAAATGACTGACTCGCCTGGTTTACCAACTGCTTCTCAGACAGAGTTCAGTGTGTTCCTTGATGGACAGGCTATTGTACAACACACAGAGCTATTTTCCTTTATTTGTTGTTAGGTGAAGTTATGGGTCCTACAGTAGGTCTATGTTGTTGTTAGGTGAAGTTATGGGTCCTACAGTAGGTCTATGTTGTTGTTAGGTGAAGTTATGGGTCCTACAGTAGGTCTATGTTATTGTTATGGGTCCTACAGTAGGTCAATGTTGTTAGGTGAAGTTATGGGTCCTACAGTAGGTCTATGTTATTGTTAGGTGAAGTTATGGGTCCTACAGTAGGGCTATGTTATTGTTAGGTGAAGTTATGGGTCCTACAGTAGGTCTATGTTGTTAGGTGAAGTTATGGGATCTACAGTAGGTCTATGTTGTTGTTGTTAGGTGAAGTTATGGGTCCTACAGTAGGTCTATGTTATTGTTATGGGTCCTACAGTAGGTCAATGTTGTTAGGTGAAGTTATGGGTCCTACAGTAGGTCTATGTTATTGTTATGGGTCCTAGAGTAGGTCTATGTTATTGTTATGGGTCCTACAGTAGGTCTATGTTATTGTTATGGGTCCTACAGTAGGTCTATGTTATTGTTATGGGTCCTACAGTAGGTCTATGTTATTGTTATGGGTCCTAGAGGACACTATGTATGTCATGCAACAACAACCAAAGTGCTTCTTCGTTCATTACATAGGTATATTTGTTGTTAGGTGAAGTTATGGGCCAATTTGGCAAACAGTGTGCAAACCCTCATTGTCAGGCTGATGGAAAAGCCAAAGAGCATTTTACTGGTTGAAGTGTTTTTTAAGTACAAAGCGTTTGATTTGCAATGATGACACTAACATTATCTTAAGCAGGACATTCAAACGAGCCTTACAATTATAATCTAAAGTAGTGTGAAATGTACTCATAAGCTACCTGTAAATGGAAGTTACTCCCCTGAGGTTTCCCATATTCACATTCAGAATACATGGTGAAAAGCTAAAATCTTTGCTCACCATTTTTGCTCCTGGCAGATATACTACATCCATAACTATCGGTTTCCTCATTAGCAAGGAGGAGTTTCTACAACCAAATTGCATGTGCATCGCCCTCGTGCCGCAATTTTATTAAACACAGAAAGGGGCCTATATTGGAGACCAAAGGTCGTCTGGCACACTGCTTAGAGTTTCAACAACATGAGTAACTCATTTATCGTCTTAGATGTTACTACTAATGTGAAAACAAGACAAAATATGACTGTTCTTGCTCATTTTAAGACAAATGTCAAATAATCATTACATTCATTACAGACGTCAATTGTTGTACAACATCATGGCTACGCTGTTGGCATCACTTTTTTACAGTGGATTTCCGCTGTTGTGGGCTTTTAACCATCTGTCTGACTTTGTTGTTCACACAGGAGTGAGACGGACCTACCGTGGGTCCTCTGGGGAGCCTCAACAACCTCGTGATGCTGACAAGGCAGAGAAGAGTCTCTCCACATTAGCACACCTCAAGAAACACCAGCAGAGATCCACAGGGAAGAAACCTTACTGCTGCTCTGACTGTGGGAAAAGATTCACCACCTCATCAGGCATGAAAATTCATCAGAGAATCCACACAGGAGAGAAACCTTATAGCTGTGGTCAATGTGGGAAGAGTTTTGATACATCTAGCCATCTTATTGTACACCAAAGAACACACACAGGAGAGAAACCGTATAGCTGTACTCAATGTGGGAAGAGCTTTAGTCATTCAAACAGCCTGATATCACACCAGAGAACACACACAGGAGAGAAATCTTATAGCTGTGATGAATGTGGGAATAGTTTTACAACATCGCGTATACTGACTCTTCACCAGAGAATACACACAGGAGAGAAACCTTATAGCTGTACTCAATGTGGGAGGAGTTTTACTCAATCACCCAGCCTGATATCACACCAGAGAACACACACAGGAGAGAAACCTTTTAACTGTGCTCAATGTGGGAAGAGTTTTACTAGGTCAACCGGCCTGATATCACACCAGAGAACACACACAGGAGAGAAACCTTATAGCTTTGATGAATGTGGGAAGAGTTTTGTTTTATCTAACAGTCTGACTAAACACCGGAGAACACACACAGGAGAGACACCTTATAGCTGTGATGAATGTGGGAAGAGTTTTGTTACATCTAACAGTCTGACTAAACACCGGAGAACACACACAGGAGAGAAACCATATAGCTGTGTTCAATGTGGGAAGAGCTTTACTGAGTCTAGCTGTCTGACTAAACACCAGAGAAAACACACAGGAGAGAAGCCTTTTAGCTGTAATCAATGTGGGAAGAGTTTTACTCAGTCAACCAGCCTGATATCACACCAGAGAAAACACACACAGGAGAGAAATCTTATAGCTGTGCTCAATGTGGGAAAGTGTTTTACTACGTCTAGCAAGCGGACTACACACCATATAACACATACAGGAGAAACCTCAGCTGTGATCAGTGTGACCAGAGATAATCTGATAAAATACCTCAATCAATGAATTCATGTCAAATGTTTTAACATTGTAGAAGGAGTATTTAATGATGTCACAATGTAGAATGTTTTAATATTGTAGTAGGAGTAATTTAATGATGTCACAATGTAGAACCCTAAACGTTTGTCCCCTGTTCTATTGATTTCAACATGATATGGATATTAGCCTCAGGGGGAAAATCCAGGCTCTGAATTGGAAGAGTTACTATTTATGAGATTTAACAAAAAGTGACTAACAAAAATAGAGTTGTGTTACACTTACCATGTTGGTGACCCACTTGAATCAAAATGTATCTGGCTGTTTTCTACAAATTGTCCTCTAACCAGGGATGTACACATTATTCCCAGATTCCGTGTGGTTTTTGAGCTGTTAGTTTAACAGGACGTGCAACCTCATCTCCCTCCTCTCGGCACAATTGATTTTAGTGATGAGTTATGACAAATAAGTGTTGTGTTCCTTTGTTTAGCGACCCCTAAATGTATCACTCCAAAATGTAGCTGACTGTCTTTGGCAGGTTGTCCTCTAACCAGTGAGGTAAAATATATCTCCCATTTCCATGTGTTTTTTTAGTTGTGTTAGTTTCAACATCCCGTACAACCTGATTTCCCCCCTAATCGATATCAGTGATTTATTGCTACTTGTCAAAACAACAGCGTTTTTGGTGCTTGTACAGTTTATAAGTTGCTTGTTTTAAATAATACAAGTAATATGATTATTGTGGCAGATGTTTGTGTAAGCAGTGTGGCCCATTTTATGTTTAGGTTTTCAATATATCACAAACTGTTTCTGCATATTGGTTATTGATTTGTACATGTTAAAACTGTGTTTTGACATTGGGGCTATCCCACCGAGAAAAATGTAATTGAAAATACTTTGAAAAAAGGACTATGCAACCAAATATTTATTTATGCAACCAACTGACAATTTTTGGTACAATTATATTGACATTGTTGCCCTGCTATTAGAATATCAGGGTTCATTCTCAGATGTGCCAACCCAAATGTACTAGAGCATGACATTGGAGACTGGGCCCCGATCCAACAACATGCCTATCTAGTGAACCCTGAAAAGAGAGAGAAGCTCTGTAGTGAGGTGGAAAGTTACTACGGATATTGCAGGAGTTTCCTCTTGAAATCAGACATGTCTGTGGTAAGGACAACTTGGTTGCTGATTGTGGGCAGTTAAAAAGTTTTGCGTTAGCCAGTGTGTTGCCATTGATTACAATTTATTTTGACTGGTTTTCCGTATTGGAGATGAGTTTTATCTCTTATTCTTTTCCGTATTTTTCGTTCCAAGGGGACCAGAGTTCTAGAAGCTAGTGGGGAAAAAAATATAAAAAATTTGTTCCAGAAGCTAGTGAGTTTTAGGAAGAGGAGAGTTCTAGAAGCTAGTGGGTTTTAGGAAGACCAGAGTTCTAGAAGCTAGTGAGTTTTAGGAAGACAAGGTTTTTTTCTTGTTTTTAATTGTTGACAGCCAGTAGACACCATGTTTATATTGGTGAAGGTGAAGCATTGTAGTTGATTATAATGTGAAATTGAAGTTGTTTTCTGTTGGTGGTAAGCAAACTTTTAAGGTGTTAGTCTTTGGTTTTTCCATTTTGTTTTGAGGTTGGACTTTAGCACGTCTAGCTCGTTAGCACGTCTAGCTCGTTAGCACGTCTAGCTCGTTAGCACGTCTAGCTCGTTAGCACGTCTAGCTCGTTAGCACGTCTAGCTCGTTAGCACGTCTAGCTCGTTAGCACGTCTAGCTCGTTAGCACGTAGGACGCACTGATTGGTGTCACCTCGTTAGTCAGTATGTGTTACACCTGTGCTGGCTTGTCCATCTCGTTAGTGGGAAGGTGTTTCACCTGAGCTGGTCCAGGTTCTATTTAAGAGTGTCTGGCCCAGTGCTCCAGTTGTCTTGATACATGTGGAGAGTCAACACCTTTAGTTGCTCCACCTTTTTGGTTTGCTTCCTGTCTTTAAGTTTGGTGTGGGATTTTCTTTTGTTTGCCTCTTCTTGGGCAGATATAGTGGGTCTCATGGGGTGATTGGTAGAAAGAACAGATGACTCTTGGTTGACCAAGATGTATTTTAGTTGGGGACAGTACTAGAACATGATTTTGGGGCTCCAGAGTGGCACAGCGGACACTGCATCTCAGTGCTTGAGGCGTCACTACAGACACCCTGGTTCAAATCTAGGCTGTATCACAACCGGCCGTGATTGGGAGTCCCATAGAGTTCCATAGGGCGGCGCACAATTGGCCCAGCGGCGTACAGGGTCGGCAGTCATTGTAAATAAGAATTTGTTCTTAACTGACTTGCCTAGTTAAATAAAGGTTACATTTAAATACATTTTTAAAAAGTGTTTCATGACAAACCATTTTTTACAAATCCGTCAAGGCACCAACTTTGAGAAGGGTTTAAAACAAAGGTTTCAAACCAATTCATGAATGTAACTGAATCTAGGTATGTCTTGCCTTTAATGTAAGGGCATGAAAAACAACTGGCTGAATATTATACAATGACTTATCAACAGCTCTAACAATTTGACCCCCACAGGAAATCTACACTGGCAGTTATAGAATATACTATAAAGCCTAGAAACCTGGTTAAACTATCATTATGACATCATGGATGAATTCTAGAATATACTATATAGCCTAGAAACCTGGTTAAACCATCATTATGACATCATGGATGAATTCTAGAATATACTATATATCCTAGAAACCTGGTTAAACTATCATTATGACATCATGGATGAATTCTAGAATATACTATATATCCTAGAAACCTGGTTAAACTATCATTATGACATCATGGATGAATTCTAGAATATACTATATAGCCTAGAAACCTGGTTAAACTATCATTATTTGAAAATAAGGGAGAGCCTCTCGGAGCTCAGATGCAAAAATGTAATATCCAACGTTTCGACAGCCAAGCTGTCTTCATCAGGGTATGGTCACAAACACTGCGAGATGACTCGTTTATATAGTGTCAAAAGACACACAGGTGTCTGTAATCATGGCCAAGTGTGGCCTAATATCATTGGTTCATTCTCAAATATAAAAATGGCATACAAAGAACAGCATACAAAAGAACAAATGGATAGCATACGATCGTAGATTCATTTTAGACTACACAAGCTAACAAACAATTACAATGGCAAAGTCACAATAATCACGAGAATGGCTTAACCTGTCTGGGGCAGGGGGCAGTATTTTGACATCTGGATGAAAAGCGTGCCGTAGTAAACTGCCTACTATTCAGGCCCAGAAGGTAGGATATGCATATTATTAGTAGATTCAGATAGAAAATACTCTGAAGTTTCTAAAACTGTTTGAATGATGGCTATGAGTATAACAGAACTCATTTGGCAGGCAATCTGATGCTTGTTGTCTTTTCAAGTCATTGCTATCTAACACACAGTGACTTAGGGTTCATTTTGCACTTCCTAAGGCTTCCACTAGATGTCAACAGTCTTTAGAAAGTTGTTCGAGCCTTCTATGGTGAACAGAGAGCAAACAAAGGAAGTTGGAAGTTGTTGACTCAGGAGTGGACATGAATTCAGTGGTGCGCATTCACGTGAGAGGTAGCTGTGTTCCATAACATTTTTCAAGACATTGGAATCGTCCGAATGGAATATTATTGAAGTTTTATGTTAAAAAGGCCCTAAAGATTGATGCTATACAACGTTTGACATGTTTCTACGAACGTAAATAGAACTGTTTTTGACTTTTTGGCGTGAAATGTTCTGCGCGCTTCCTACATTTGGAGTAGCTTACTGAACGCGCAAACAACAAGGAGGTATTTGGACATAAATTATGGACTTTATCGAACAAAACAACATTTATTGTGGACCTGGGATTCCTGGAAGTGCCTTCTGATGAAGATCATCAAAGGTAAGTGAATATTTATAATGTCATTTATAATTTTAGATGAGTCCAAAATGTATCTGTATTGCTGGTTTGGTTTTGTGAGCGCCGTACTCAGATTATTGCAAAGTGTGATTTCCCCGTGAAGCTTTTTTGAAATCTGTCACAGCGGTTGCGTAAAGGAGATGTTTACCTATAATTCTTTGAAACACAGTTTAATATTTTATCAACGTTTATGATGAGTATTTTTGTAAATTGTTGTGCTCATTCACCGGAAGTTTTGGAGGCAAAATATTTTCTGAACATCACGCGCCAATGTAAAATGGGGGTTTTGGATATAAATATGAACTTTATCGAACAAAACATACATGTATTGTGTAACATGAAGTCCTTGGAGTGTCATCTGATGAAGATCATCAAAGGTTAGTGCTTAATTTTAGCTGTATTTCTGGTTTTTGTGATGTCTTTCCTTGCTAGGAAAATTGCTGTGTGGCTTTTCTTGTTTAGGTGGTGTCCTAACATAATCTAATCTTTTTGCTTTCACCGTAAAGTATTTTTGAAATCGGATACTGTGGTTGGATTAACAAGAAGTTTATCTTTAAAATGGTGTAAAATAGTTGTATGTTTGAGAAATTTGAATCATGAGATTTTTGCTGTTTTGAATTTGCCTCCCTGCTATTTCACTGGCTGTTGGGAGTGTGACCCGCAGGTGGGACGCTAGCGTCCCACATACCCCAGAGAAGTTAAGATCAAAGTCTATGTTGAGACCGAAGGGTGCAAGGGTCTTTAAGGTAAAGATCCAGGCAGTCTCTCGTTTTAACAATAAATTATCAAGGTCACCACATGTTCGATGCCAATATAACGCAGAGACGAAATCAAGTGGTTTGCTTCCAAAAAAGTGGGCTGCATCATGGATAGCCAGTCTTTGTATTCATAGCGTAGTGAATTCAGGTAGTAGCCCTGAGCTTAACTCAAACCTGGGTCCAGCGACTGTCAAGCCAACACCTTTTAACTGTTACACCAAGATGTCTGAACTTCATGACGAGGTCTCTAGGTGTTGGGTTACGGTTTCTACAATAGCTTTCTCTATGAATTTGAGAGTGGTTACATTTCTCCAGCCCCCATCCCTCAGCTGTTTACCAAACCAAGCCTCTGAGCAGCCATTTTGTTGCTGTTTAAAAAAATAAAAAACTCTCAACCCAGGAATCTGCAGTTCAAACAATAACAAATCTGTCATTCCACCACTGTTTTGGTAATAAGATGATTATGGGGTTGGAGAAATGTAACTACAGACAGACAGACCTATGGATACAAGGACTGACCATCCATGATATCAACATTATAGTTTTAACCATGTTGAGGCTATACAGTGTTGATTTACATTGTTTCTAGACATTGGAGTAAAAAAATATTATTTGGGGATCTGATTGGGGTACAACAGTTGAACTAAGCTCATGAGGCATGTGTTATATTCTTCAAGAATCAATGGCAATAAATAACTAATATAAAAGTCAGAATATGGATGTAGCTATTGCAGATTTCCGCTTTAACACCACACATCAGTTCAACAACTGCAGAGTTTGTGCCTCTGTATTTAAGACAGTACTTACTAGTGTTAATCAGGGAACGGTTTCTCAAAACCATCTTATGGCTAATTTCATCGTTAGAACCATTGGACGCCTTAAGATGCGTTTGGGAAATCGGGCCCAGATGTCCAGTTTCCACCTCCTTTCTCGATGTAACAGTCATCTCCTCCTCATCCTCTTTCACTCCATAAACTGCATCCTCCTCTTCTTTTACTGTAACATCCTCCTCCTCTTTCACTCTGAACGCGTCTTTTTCTTCTTTCACAGTAATGGCCTCACCCTCTACTTCTTGTTTTACTGTGATGTTCTCTTCTTTAGCAGGAGAGTAGCTCAGTGGCCGCATGGTCGGGAATGTTAGCTAGCTAGGCTAATGCTAACTTAACCAGCCCGCTGGATGAATAATAACAACAACACCGTAAATATGAAGTTAAATCGGATAACTAACTAGACGACAGAAGTGGGTTTAAAACACAGTGGCTAATATACACGAAAGCGTCTAAAGAGCTTTATTGGTTCGGCTATTTTGTCTAGCAAACTACCGAGGAGGCTTAATAACTGTTACTGCTGTTGAAAGAAGAGTTCTGTCCACTAGATTATACGTCACACCAACAGCATCGCCTTAAATTCCCAGACCGCCATCTGCTGACTGGAGTGGGTAACGCAGTTCAGTAAAATGTACATTTTATTTTCAGACAACAAGTTAAAGTGTAGGAAGCATGAGTTTTTACTCACCAGTGTAACAACACAGTGTGGTTAAAGACTTAGTAACTGAGCTGTAGTCACGATCTGGTTTCCTATAAGTACAAACAGTTATGTTTTTGCGTTGTTACATATTTCTTAAACTTATTTCCGGATATCTTCTAAACTACCCACAATGCACTATGTGCTACAGAGTTTGTATGCTAGCTCGGTATCTAGCTCCAGCTTGTAAACGTCAGCCACACCTCATGCTTTCATATACTGTGTGGTTTGATATCTAGTGGGAACGCATTAGCACGGTAGACTCTGCTGCCTTGTTGTCAGTAGGGATGTTACTTTTGATACCGGAGCTACGAGGCCTGCGTCCAAATCGCTAAGCAGTAAACCTCAAAGCAGTGTACCGATGCCTGTATCACTTTATCAGCAGCATGTCATCAATGGCGTCTGAAGCTTCATTTCATCAAACAACGACCTGATTGGTTTGGTATTGGGCTTGTTCGACATTGCAGGCGACTGCCGACTGACTGATCTACAAATTCCCTGTTGCTGCTGTTGAAAGAAGCGTTCCGTCCACTACATTATACGTCACACTAGCATCTCCTTAAAGCCCCACATGATGTATTGTTACACCATGTAGGAGCAGTATAGACCTAGTCTGTTCATTATATACATCTACATGATGTATTGTTACACCATGTAGGAGCAGTATAGACCTAGTCTGTTCATTATATACATCTACATGATGTATTGTTACACCATGTAGGAGCAGTATAGACCTAGTCTGTTCATTATATACATCTACATGATGTATTGTTACACCATGTAGGAGCAGTATAGATCTAGTCTGTTCATTATATACATCTACATGATGTATTGTTACACCATGTAGGAGCAGTACAGACCTAGTCTGTTCATTATATACATCTACATGATGTACTGTTACACCATGTAGGAGCAGTATAGACCTAGTCTGTTCATTATATACATCTACATGATGTATTGTTACTCCATGTAGGAGCAGTATAGACCTAGTCTGTTCAATATATACATCTACATGATGTATTGTTACTCCATGTAGGAGCAGTATAGACCTAGTCTGTTCATTATATACATCTACATGATGTATTGTTACACCATGTAGGATCAGTATAGACCTAGTCTGTTCATTATATACATCTACATGATGTATTGTTACACCATGTAGGAGCAGTATAGACCTAGTCTGTTCATTATATACATCTACATGATGTATTGTTACACCATGTAGGAGCAGTATAGACCTAGTCTGTTCATTATATACATCTACATGATGTATTGTTACACCATGTAGGAGCAGTATAGACCTAGTCTGTTCATTATATACATCTACATGATGTATTGTTACACCAACAAAGCAGTATAGACCTACAGTAGCTGGCTACTTATTTAGATTTGGTTTGACTGAATGAAACTGTCTTAAATGTTCTGTAGTAAAAAAAAAAAATATTCGCACTAATCAATCACCACATTCAGGTCTTTGTATGTCTCAATATAATGGTATTATTTAATTAAATCCATGTAAAATAATCTTTGTCTGAAAATAAAATCTGATCCTCAAATGCGTTTCCCTCCAGTCAGCAGACGGCGATGTGCGTCTTTCAGGCGATGCTGCAGCGTGACGTATAATCTAGTGGACGGTTCTTCATAAACAGCTCGTCAACCACCTCGGTAGCTTGCTAGCCAACATAGCCGAAAGATTCAAGATATTTATACGCTTTCGGTCTATATTACCTACTGTGTTTTAGACACACTTCTGTCGTATCTACTTGTTAACCTATTTAATTTAATATTACGTTATTTTTTATTAGTCAGCTATAGTAGCTGGCTGGTTAAGTTAGCATTAGCCTAACCGCTAATGATAGCTAGCTAGCTAACATCCCCGAACATGAGCTCCCTAAACTACTCCCCTCCTGTTAGAGAAGAGGAGGTCTGCTGGACGGAGAAAGAAGCTCTGGGGCTGAACATTGTCGTGAAAGAGGAGAAGGAAGAGGAGGATGTTACAGTAAAACAAGAAGTAGAGGGTGAGGCTGTTACAGTGAAAGAAGAAGAGAAAGACGTTTCAGTTAAACAAGAGGAAGAAGAGGATGATGCTGTTTTTGGAGTGAAGAAGGAAGGAGAGATTACTGTCACATTGGAAGATGAAGAGGAGGAGACAGGAGATCTGAGTAACACCAGTAAGTACCGCCTTCAATTAGTTTTTAACTTTGGATATTCGGAGTTGGCTCGTCAATACCTCTTCAACGGAGGGTCCTGGGATGATGACTGATATGTCTAGAATCAGACGGCGTAGAGAACAAGCTACCCCTTGTTTTCTCCGTTCCGTTTCCAAAAAGTGACTTAACATATATATTTGAGAAGGGTCTATCTGCTGACCGCAGACTGGGGGGCCACGGCATGTAGTGATTTTAATGTAGTGATGTTTTACTACACACCGTGACCCCCAATAGAGCCATGTGAGAGTTGGGTTGGCTACACCAAACATTATGGATATACTGACAAGATGTCTCTCCGTCCTGACAAGGGGAGTCGTTGTCCACAAAGCTGCACTGTGGGTTGTCTCGCTCCCGCCTATCCTGTCTTTGGATTGGTGGATACATCTTATTATTGTAATCTATTGTTTATATTCTATGAGGGTTGTTGACGTCAACCGCCTGTATTCAATGGAGAGAGATGCTAAGCTACTAGCATGAATATGCATAGCGATCTGGAGACAACTCCTATAGTGTTTTATCAAAGTTGTCGGTATGTCACGTGTCCACATAACAACTTAATCATTACGAAACTTCTGTTAGATCAAGTAAACCTCACGTAGCAAATAAGCCATTCATTTTGTTGTTGACCAAATTCAACACTTTCCACATTGGGTTGATAATTGTTTCCACTTGGATACAACCTACTGTAACCTACTGGCATGACCTAGAGAGTTACAACCTACTGTAACCTACTGGCATGACCTAGAGAGTTACAACCTACTGTAACCTACTGGCATGACCTAGAGAGATACAACCTGCTGTAACCTACTGGCATGACCTAGAGAGTTACAACCTACTGTAACCTACTGGCATGACCTAGAGAGATACAACCTACTGTAGCCTACTGGCATGACCTAGAGAGTTACAACCTACTTTAACCTACTGGCATGACCTAGAGAGTTACAACCTACTTTAACCTACTGGCATGACCTAGAGAGTTACAACCTACTGTAACCTACTGGCATGACCTAGAGAGATACAACCTACTGTAACCTACTGACATGACCTAGAGAGTTACAACCTACTGTAACCTACTGGCATGACCTAGAGAGTTACAACCTACTGTAGCTTACTGGCATGACCTAGAGAGTTACAACCTACTGTAACCTACTGGCATGACCTAGAGAGATACAACCTACTGTAGTCTACTGGCATGACCTAGAGAGTTACAACCTGCTGTAACCTACTGGTATGACCTAGAGAGTTACAACCTACTGTAACCTACTGACATGACCTAGAGAGATACAACCTACTGTAACCTACTGGCATGACCTAGAGAGTTACAACCTACTGTAGCCTACTGGCATGATCTAGAGAGTTACAACCTACTGTAGCCTACTGGCATGATCTAGAGAGTTACAACCTACTGTAGCTTACTGGCATGACCTAGAGAGTTACAACCTACTGTAGCCCACTGGCATGACCTAGAGAGATACAACCTACTGTAACCTACTGGCATGACCTAGAGAGATACAACCTACTGTAACCTACTGGCATGACCTAGAGAGATACAACCTACTGTAGCCTACTGACATGACCTAGAGAGATACAACCTACTGTAGCCTACTGGCTGGCATGACTTAGAGAGATACAACCTACTGTAGCCTACTGGCATGACCTAGAGAGATACAACCTACTGTAACCTACTGGCATGACCTAGAGAGTTACAACCTACTTTAACCTACTGGCATGACCTAGAGAGTTCCAACCTACTTTAACCTACTGGCATGACCTAGAGAGTTACAACCTACTGTAACCTACTGGCATGGCCTAGAGAGATACAACCTACTGTAACCTACTGACATGACCTAGAGAGTTACAACCTACTGTAACCTACTGACATGACCTAGAGAGTTACAACCTACTGTAACCTATTGGCATGACCTAGAGAGATACAACCTACTGTAACCTACTGGCATGACCTAGAGAGATATAACCTACTGTAGTCTACTGGCATGACCTAGAGAGGTACAACCTGCTGTAACCTACTGGTATGACCTAGAGAGTTACAACCTACTGTAACCTACTGACATGACCTAGAGAGATACAACCTACTGTAACCTACTGGCATGACCTAGAGAATTACAACCTACTGTAGCTTACTGGCATGACCTAGAGAGTTACAACCTACTGTAGCCCACTGGCATGACCTAGAGAGATACAACCTACTGTAACCTACTGGCATGACCTAGAGAGATACAACCTACTGTAACCTACTGGCATGACCTAGAGAGATACAACCTACTGTAGCCTACTGACATGACCTAGAGAGATACAACCTACTGTAGCCTACTGGCTGGCATGACCTAGAGAGATACAACCTACTGTAGCCTACTGGCATGACCTAGAGAGATACAACCTACTGTAGCCTACTGGCATGACCTAGAGAGTTACAACCTACTGTAACCTACTGGCATGACCTAGAGAGTTACAACCTACTGTAACCTACTGGCATGACCTAGAGAGTTACAACCTACTGTAACCTACTGGCATGACCTAGAGAGATACAACCACTGGTAAACTTTTTTTCACACTTTTATGGGGTATTGTGATGTCTTTGTGAGGTATTGTCTGAAATGCAGGGTGTGAATGCATGTTGTTGTATGTTCTAGGGCTGTCCCAGATATTTAAAAAAAAATGTATTTTCTTTCAACCAATTGATTGGTTGAAATGTTATGACGTGTATTTTTCATAGACACACCCCATGTGTTTAATAAAATCAACTGTATGTGTGGAACTTGAACTGATGCTTCAAGCGTTTGATTAAATAATTAACACACAATGACTTTGGGAAGCCAGAGATCAATATAACCAGAAGAAAATAACCAATTCCCGACCTGCTGCTGGCCTTTGTAAATTCTGACGTTATGCTCCTGAAGTTTCCGGTAAAATAGGCAAACATATTCCATTTCCGTTTGATGTACCAATTTATCTGACCATTTCTACCGATCTGCGTGCCAGATATGAACGAGTTACAACACCTGTTTGGCCCCTCCCCTTCCTGGGTCAGTGAAGTGAGGTATTACATTTAAGGAACAAATCCAAGCCTCACGCTCATCACCTGTGGAAGGCAGGGCTTCCAGCGAGGCGTGGATTTAATAGTATGTTGTACCTAGTTTCCCTCCTTCAGGGAACAGTAGTTATAGTCATAACATGTGGATTTAATAGTATGTTGTACCTAGTTTCCCTCCTTCAGGGAACAGTAGTTATAGTCATAACGTTAAGCTTGTCATATGATAAACTTAAATACTGGATCTTGCTGTCGGACAGATTTTTGTATTCAGGTCTCTGAAATGCTCTCTAACTACGTAACATTTAGTGTCTCCTTATGTTACGCTGGGAAAACAGTTTTCATGGGCACAGAAATCCTAAATCATTTCAGAGTTTGCTAAATCCAATGGTTCTAACCAAGAGTCACCTTAACTTTATTGACAACACCCAAATGGATACTGTCATTAATGTGGATCTTCAATAATTACACATAATACTTAATACTGTAGCTGTTTAGTTACAGTCACATGTTCAACTATCATCAGCTGATCCAGGAAATAATTTCCGCATGCCAGTCAAATGTGCTTCTTCATTCATTACACCGGTAAAGACAGTTATGCCGTGCTCCATGTTGGATCCAACATCTCAAACAAATTTATGTTTATAATGTGTTATTGTCTACTTGATTTACAGTAGGGTCTCATTAGTCTGTCTGGACACAGAGATACTTAGCTCATAATATGTAGAGAACTGTTCCTTGATGGATAGTCTATTGCACAACACACAGAGATATTTTTCTTTATTCAGGACATTTAGAATGACAACACATTACAGAGTAGTCTAGTGGGATTATTCACAAAATTATCTGGTGATCAGGTTATGAAATGTCATGACAAAGCCAGTTTAGTTCCCATGTTTTACCTGAAATATTAAATGATTTATAGTCCTAGGTCTATGTTGTTGTTAGGTGAAGTTATGGGTCCTACACTAGGTCTATGTTATTGTTAGGTGATGTTATGTGTCCTACAGTAGGTCTATGTTTTTGTTAGGTGATGTTATGGGTCCTACAGTAGGTCTATGTTTAAAGCATTTGATTTGGGACAATAACACAAACATTATATTAATCAGGTGATTCAAGCGAGCCTTACAATTATAATCCAAAAGTAATGTGAAATGCACTCATAAGCAACCTGTAAATGGAGGCTATTTTTGCTGTCAGCCTATGAGAACTCCCCTGAGTTTTCCCCCACGGTGGTGAATTAGTGAATAGACACAGAGCTTAATGTGAGTTTCCTTGAGGAGCACTCCTGATCTTGCGATGTAATATTCAGAATACATTGTGAGAAACTAAAATCTTTGCTCATCATTTTTTGCTCCAGGCAGATATACTACATCCATATCTAGCGGGGAGGTGTCCTCATTTGCAGGGAGGTGTTTCTGCAATCAAATTGTGTATGCTTTGCCCTCGTGCTGCAATTTTAGAAACACAGAAAGGAGCCTATATTGGAGACCAAAAGTCGTCTGGCACACTGCTTAGGATTTCAGCAACTTTAATAACTTATTTCTAGTTACTACTAATGTGAAAACAAGACAAAATATGATTGTTGGTAAGTTGACTGTCTTAATGGTCAAATATTTTAACAGAAGTCAATCGTTGTACAAGTTCATGGGTATGATCTGGGCATCAAGTTTTACCTCAAATAAACAATGGATTTCTGCTGTTGTGGGCCTTTAACCTCTTGCTTCTAGGCGTTCTGCTGGTGGAACCCCTAGCCAACAGCCAATGGGATAGCAGGGCGCGAAATACAAAACATCAAAAATCGAATAATTAAAATTTCTCAAACATACGACTATTTTACACCATTTGAAAGATACACACACTTCTCCTTAATCACACCACATTGTCCAATTTCAAAAAGGCTTTACGGTGAAAGCAAAACATTAGATTATGTTAGGCTACCACCCCAGCAAATAAACAACAACACAGCCATTTTCCAAGCAAGGGTAGCCATCCAAAAGCAGAAAACCAGCTAAAATTATGCACTAACCTTTGACGATCTTCATCAGATGACACTCCTAGGACCTTATGTTAGACAATACATTCATTTGTTGTTCTATCAGGTTCATATTTATATAAAAAAAAAACATTTTACATTGGCGCATGACGTTCAGAAAATGGGCACATCAATTTACAGAAATACTCATCATAAACGTTGACAAAATATATAACAATTAATTAACCTCTCTAGGGTAGGTGGCAGTATTTTCACATCCGGATAAAAAATGTACCCGATTTAATCTGGTTATTACTACTGCCCAGAAACTAGAATATGCATATAATTGTTTGATTTGCATAGAAAACACCCTAAAGTTTCTAAAACTGTTTGAATGGTGTCTGTGAGTATAACAGAACTCATATGGCAGGCCAAAACCTGAGAAGATTCTGTACAGGAAGTGCCCTCTCTGACCATTTCTTGGCCTTCTATACCCTCTTTATCGAAAACAGAGGATCTCTGCTGTAACGTGACATTTTCTAAGGCTCCCGTAGGCTCTCAGAAGGTGCCAGAATGTTGAATGATCCCTCAACAGTCCCTGGCTGAAAAACAGTAGCGCATTTGGATAGTGGTCGATCTGAGAACAATGAGACGGGCGCACGCGTGCACGTGAAGAGTCCATTTTACATTTTCAGTCTTTGAACGAAAAAGACGTCTCCCGGTCGGAATATTATCGCTATTTTACGAGAAAAATCGCATAAAAATTGATTTTAAACAGCGTTTGACATGCTTCGAAGTACGGTAATGGAATATTTTGAATTTTTTTGTCACAACATGCTTCCGCGCGTCACCGTTCGGATAGTGTCTTAAACGCAAGAACAAAACAGAGGATATTTGAACATAACTATGGATTATTTTGAACCAAAACAACATTTGTGGATGAAGTAGAAGTCCTGGGAGTGCATTCTGACGAAGAACAGCAAAGGTAATCCAATTTTTCTTATAGTAATTCTGAGTTTAGTGAACGCCAAACTTGGTGGGTGTCAAATTAGCTAGCCCGTGATGGCGAGCTATCTACTCAGAATATTGCAAAATGTGCTTTTGTCGAAAAGCTATTTTAAAATCTGACACCGCGATTGCATAAAGGAGTTCTGTATCTATAATTCTTAAAATAATTGTTATGTTTTTGGTGATCATTTATCGTGAGTAATTTAGTAAATTCACCAGAAGTTTTCGGTATGTTTGCTAGTTCTGAACGTCACATGCTAATGTAAAAAGCTGGTTTTTGATATAAATATGAACTTGATTAAACAAAACATGCATGTATTGTATAACATAATGTCCTAGGAGTGTGACATTATATGCTAGCTTGAAAAATGGGTGTCTGATTATTTCTGTCTGGGTACTCTCCTGACATAATCTAATGTTTTGCTTTCGTTGTAAAGCCTTTTTGAAATTCGGACAATGTGGTTAGATAAAGGAGCGTCTTGTCTTTAAAATGGTGTAAAATAGTCATATGTTTGAGAAATTGAAGTAATAGCATTTTTAAGGTATTTGAATATCGCGCCACTCGATTCCACTGGCTGTTGACTAGGTGGGACGATTTCGTCCCACATACCCTAGAGAGGTTAAAGAATTATAGATAAACTACTCCTTTACGCAGCCGCTTTGTCAGATTTCAAAATAACTTTACGGAGAAAGCACATTGTTCAATATTCTGAGTACTGAGCCACATCATCAATCCAAGCTATACAGCTATACCGTCCAGCCACGGCATCCACAAAACTCTGAAATATGTTTAAAATATTTTCTTACCTTTGCTGATCTTTGGCTGAATGCACTCGGAAGGACTCCCACTTCCACAGAAATGGTAATTTGTTCGATAAAGCCCATCATTTATGTCGAAATAAATCTGTTTTGATGGTGCGTCCAGATCACCATTCCAAAATGCATGAAGCGCGTCTATCCACCGTCGACGAAAAGTTATAATGTTCACTCAGCGTTTGTAGAAACATGTCAAACCATGTTCACAATCAATCTTTAGGGTGTTTTTAACGTAGAATTTCGATAATATTTCAGCCGGACAATAGCAGTTTCATTTCAGAAGAAAAAGAAAAATGGCTAACCCTTCGTGAAAACGCGCGAGGTAAGTCAGTGACCCCAGCGAGACCACTTACTGTTCCGGGTATTATTCAATCAAATTGCATTGTAGAAGCCTCAAACAAGGTTCTAATGACTGTTGACATCTAGTGGAAGCCTTAGGAAGTGCAAGTTGTAGTTTGGATAGAACATAATTTGAAATGACTACAACCCTGAGTGCCCACTTCCTGGCTGGATACCTCTCAGGTTTTTGCCTGCCATATGAGTTCTGTTATACTCATAGACATCATTCAAACAGTTTTATAAACTTTAGAGTGTTTTCTATCCAAATCTACTAATAATATGTAAATATTTGACTCTGGACCCGAATAGTAGGCTGTTTCATTTGGGTACGTTTTTCATCCGGCCGTGAAAATACTACCCCCTATAGCGAACAGGTTAACCGTCTGTCTGATTTTGTCATTCACACAGGAGAGAGGCGGGACAGTCGTGGATCCTCTGGGGAGCCTCAACAACATCATGATGCTGACGAGGCAGAGAAGAGTCTCTCCAGATCAGAACACCTCAGGAAACACCAGCAGAGACCCACAAGGAAGATATCTCACTGCTGCTCTGACTGTGGGAAGAGATTCACCTCATCAGGCATTAAAATTCATCAGAGAATCCACACAGGAGAGAAATCTTTTAGCTGTACTCAATGTGGGATGAGTTTTACTGACTCTAGCAGTCTGACTAAACACCAGAGAATACACACAGGAGAGAAACCTTATAGCTGTGGTCAATGTGAGAAAAGTTTTGGTCAATCTAGCCATCTGACAGTGCACCAGAGAAGACACACAGGAGAGAAACCTTATAGCTGTACTCAATGTGGGAAGAGTTTTGTTCAATCTAGCCAGCTCTCATTACACAAGAGAACACACACAGGAGAGAAACCTTATAGCTGTGATCAATGTGGGAAAAGTTTTTCTAACTCTAGCAGTCTGACTCTACACCAGAGAATACACACAGGAGAAAAACCTTATAGCTGTGGTCAATGTGGGAAGAGTTTTGTTCAATTTGGCCAGCTGACTCGACACCAGAGAATACACACAGGAGAGAAATTGTATAGCTGTGATAAATGTGGGAAGAGTTTTACTAACTCTAGCAGTCTTACTAAACACCAGAGAATACACACAGGAGAAAAATCTTATAGCTGTGGTCAATGTGGGAAGATGTGCCGGCCGCCCAACAACCTGCCCACTTGACCCTATCCCCTCCTCTCTTCTCCAGACCATTTCCGGAGACCTTCTCCCCTACCTCACCTCGCTCATGAACTCATCCTTGACAACTGGCTACGTCCCTTCCGTCTTCAAGAGAGTGAGAGTTGCACCCCTTCTCAAAAAACCTACACTCGATCCCTCCGATGTCAACAACTACAGACCAGTATCCCTTCTTTCTTTTCTCTCCAAAACTCTTGAGCGTGCCGTCCTTGGCCAGCTCTCTTGCTATCTCTCTCAGAATGACCTTCTTGATCCAAATCAGTCAGGTTTCAAGACTGGTCATTCAACTGAGACTGCTTATCTCTGTGTCACGGCGGCTCTCTGCACTGCTAAACGCTAACTCTCTCTCCTCTGCGCTCATCCTTCTAGACCTATCTGCTGCCTTTGATACTGTGAACCATCAGATCCTCCTCTCCACCCTCTCCGAGTTGGGCATCTCCGGCGCGGCTCACTCTTGGATTGCGTCCTACCTGACAGGTCGCTCTTACCAGGTGGCGTGGCGAGAATCCGTCTCCGCACCACGTGCTCTCACCACTGGTGTCCCCCAGGGCTCAGTTCTAGGCCCTCTCCTATTCTCGCTATACACCAAGTCACTTGGCTCTGTCATATCCTCACATGGTCTCTCCTATCATTGCTATGCAGACAACATACAATTAATCTTCTCCTTTCCCCCTTTTGATAACCAGGTGGCGAATCGCATCTCTGCATGTCTTGCAGACATATCAGTGTGGATGACGGATCACCACCTCAAGCTAAACCTCGGCAAGACGGAGCTGCTCTTCCTCCCGGGGAAGGACTGCCCTTTCCATGATCTCGCCATCACGGTTGACAACTCCATTGTGTCCTCCTCCCAGAGTGCTAAGAGCCTTGGCGTGACCCTGGACAACACCCTGTCGTTCTCTGCTAACATCAAGGCTGTGACCCGATCCTGTAGGTTCATGCTCTACAACATTCGCAGAATACGACCCTGCCTTACACAGGAAGCGGCGCAGGTCCTAATCCAGGCACTTGTCACCTCCCGTCTGGATTACTGCAACTCGCTGTTGGCGGGGCTCCCTGCCTGTGCCATTAAACCCCTACAACTCATCCAGAATGCCGCAGCCCGTCTGGTGTTCAACCTTCCCAAGTTCTCTCACATCACCCCGCTCCTCCGCACACTCCACTGGCTTTCAGTTGAAGCTCGCATCTGTTACAAGACCATGGTGCTTGCCTACGGAGCTGTGAGGGGAACGGCACCTCCGTACCTTCAGGCTCTGATCAGGCCCTACACCCAAACAAGGGCACTGCGTTCATCCACCTCTGGCCTGCTGGCCCCCCTACCTCTGCGGAAGCACAGTTCCCGCTCAGCCCAGTCAAAACTGTTCGCTGCTCTGGCACCCCAATGGTGGAACAAGCTCCCTCACGACGCCAGGACGGCGGAGTCAATCACCACCTTCCGGAGACATCTGAAACCCCACCTCTTTAAGGAATACCTGGGATAGGATAAAGTAATCCTTCTAACCCCCCCCCCCAAAAAAAGATATAGATGTACTATTGTAAAGTGGTTGTTCCACTGGATATCATAAGGTGAATGCACCAATTTGTAAGTCGCTCTGGATAAGAGCGTCTGCTAAATGACGTAAATGTAAAATGTAAATGTAGTGGCACCACAAATGGGAATTCATATTTACAAAACAATTTACCAAACAAAACACATTACAAAATTGCAACATTTCTGCAGACATGTCAGACCATAATAAATAGTACATTTACTTTGTATAGTGCTTTTCATGACGTTTAAAAACAAATAATAATAATGATGTACAATAAAAACAACATTAAAAATGCATCATAGGTAAACTAACAATATTGTAGACTTGGTGCTAAATACAGATTTTTCAGCTTTAGTGTGTATATTGTATAAGTTTGTATAAGTTTGCCATCTTTATGACCGGCCCTGTTAACTTCACCCCAACTTCTCTGATCCCCAGAACACAGTAACTTAACAACATAAGTGTTTTTCTGACATTTTTGGGAAATTTAAGGGAAAATAAAAAATACAGCCGTAGCAGAGCCCCAAGTCCCATGGGGACGTCCTCGAGGGCCTGGATGTTCTCCCCATCAAAGGCCAACGGGATTTCACTCTCATGGTGAAATGGATTTCTGCCGATGTGCAGTAAAGGAGTGAAGAGCTGTTAAATCTGTGTCAACAAAAGTAAGAAAAGATTAATATACATACAATTAACATAACAAATGTTCAGCTGTAGTTTTATATAAGTATGCACACCTATGTTTATGAAGAAACAGATGATTGGTGCATAGACATACCTTGTCACGGACATAAAGGCCACTCGGGTCCTCATTGAAGAGGTAGGGCAAGAGCAGGATCGCTGCTGTGGTCTCCAGTCCTAGTAAAGTAAAGCAATGATCTTACTACACTTGCTCATTTCATTACAAAATACATTAGAGAAAAGGAGGGAATAAGAGCAGATTCCTCTTCTGTATTGTCCTTCAGGGACTGTCAAAATAGCAGGATGATGTCCTCACCCCTGCCTCGCCTCTCTACCTCTGATAGTCCTTGAATTCTCTTTTTGTCTATATCCATTCCATGGACTTGATTCATTTCTGAGAAGATCTGAAAAGATAATTTGCACAGATTTGTATGCAAATAGATTTCAGTTTGTATTGACTGCTATGTAGGTAAAATGTACACTTCAAATGCAGCTGTCCTACAACATATCTGTACCTTCTTCTTGATCCCAATTGCATTGTGTCCATGTTCTGTCCTATAAGAATTTCAAAGGAAGAGTAAATGTGTCAAAGAATAGTCTTACAAGCATTAATTAAAACATATATACATATATTAAATAAATATTGAAAGATAAATGGCATCGACATACAATTGAATGTAAAATAGAAGAACATATTGGAGAAAGCACTAGCCAATACAGTACTGCCATACAGTAACAGTACTGCCATACAGGCATAATATCACATTTCAAGATATCTTTGTACACAAATTGTTCAATATTTTATCAGGCTGACTTGAAAGATTATACGCAACATTTTGCTGCGTGGCAATACTGTGTTTTGGATTCTGAAGGGAATTTATACAAAGAGGTAGTCTAGACACTGTATTAATACCATTATGCATTTGAATCCCATCTACAGCTACCATCTAAGATATTAATTTCCCTCCACAAGGGGGCGGACATGTAACGTTTCCAAAATGGGATAGTATTGTACATGTAACGTTTCCAAAATGGGATAGTATTGTACATGTAACGTTTCCAAAATGGGATAGTATTGTACATGTAACGTTTCCAAAATGGGATAGTATTGTACATGCAACGTTTCCAAAATGGGATAGTATTGTACATGTAACGTTTCCAAAATGGGATAGTATTGTCCATGTAACGTTTCCAAAATGGGATAGTATTGTCATGCCCCCTTGTGAGTTAATAGTATTGCATGCTGTAGCAGGTTATATAAAGAGGAAGACCTCCATTGACGATTCAGTTCGTTGTAACATCTCGTCTGGACAGGTCACCGTCCTTAGTTAGTTAGTTAGTTAGTTAGTTAGTTAGTTAGTTAGTTAGTTAGCGAAGCTAACGTTAGCTAGTTCATTATCACAAAAGTGAGAACTGCTCTAGATTGGAAACTTACGTTAATGAGTGTAAAGCCATGTTGGCTTTATGGAAACGATATACAATATATGGGAAAGAATATAGTTGAGGAAATAATCCAAACCTAGTTGTGCCTAGTTAGGACAAAACGTTAGCTAGCTAGCTAACGGTACTGTACTGTAGCTCATACAACGCCGACGGTCAAACCCGGCTTTCTAATATTTACGTTCATTAACTATAGTAACGTTATGGAAGATATTCACAGAAAACCATCATTGTCTTCGTTATTCATTATTAGTATGTTATATTATTATAATAAATGATTTCGAGACATATTCAGAGCCAAACATCAACCCAACTTAACCTTTTTAACTGTTGTCGCATCCAACTTGTCACCATCGTTTTCAGTTGTAATTGTGAAGTTCCCGGAAGAAGTCCAGCAACAACGGAGGTTCCTCGATGAACCCACCTTCTAACAAGTTCTTTGAAGAACCTTTTGGGGCTATTTTCATTGACCAAGAACCCTACGGTTCTTAGGGGATCTGAGAACAACTCCAGTTGAACCCTTCATTTTTAGAGTGTAGTCGGCTCTATTTACTCTCAGATTCAAACATGATGATTAGTATCAACGATCAAGTCAGCTGCTGCTGCTCAATACAGTATGAGGTGAGACGGTGAACTGATGTTGAACTGGGCAGTCAGCTGCTGCTGCTCAATACAGTATGAGGTGAGACGGTAAACTGATGTTGAACTGGGCAGTCATTCATTCATTCTGTACTATGAGTCTGGTCTAACATTGTTACTGCACATTGTGGTGGAAATTATAACCAATCAGGAGAGACTTTGTCATTTCTTCAAACAATCAACCTTTATTTGATAAGAATTGCAATCATGTAGCTGGTCAGCCCTACACTCTGAGGTGGAAGGCCGAGAGCTCGATGACACAAGGAGTTCAGAAGCCTTATATAGTCAAACTATCTTGTGCATATAGAAAACACGTGATCTTGGTATGTGTACATGTGTGGAGAACGAGACACAGACTAACTGGGAATTGGTCGTCTTGTTCTGTAGCAACAGCTAGTTATTCTAGTTTTCTAGTGAGGTGTCAAAACAACAGGAAATCACTCTAGACACAGTTCCTCTGAAGTAGATCAACGGTTCCCTGAATTGGGCCAAGCAAGCGCCTTTGGCCTGTCTGCCCAGAGGGTGTGTGGTTGCACCCACACAAACATACACATAAACTTCTCAACCTTAAAGAGATCCTTCAACACATTAGAAGTCATAAACTTAAAGAGGTTAACATAGATGTTTCCCTCACAGCATTGCACAGTTATAAATCAGATCCAGCTTGAACTGTGTGATGTAGTAGGGAGTTGTAGTTTCTCTAGAGATAATTCAGACCCAGACTGAACTGTGTGGTGTAGTAGGGAGTTGTAGTTTCTCTAGAGATAAATCAGACCCAGACTGAACTGTGTGATGTAGTAGAGTTGTAGTTTCTCTAGAGATAAATCAAACCCAGGCTGAACTGTGTGATGTAGTTTCCAACAGGCCAATATTATACATAGTTTGGCGCAAAGAACGTTGTAATTAACTACAATGACCATAATCCACTGCATGCCTACTGTGTCTTGTCTGTGTTTCTTTTACACCGTGTTAAGTCTAAATAAAGAGTACAACCTCAGACGATGAGTAAAGCTCAAACCAAGTTTATTCACCCACTGAGTCACAAGCTGCATAAGACCAAGACATATTCACACAAGCTGCTCGGTATTTAACCCTTTATGCTGAGTCCTCCTCCTTACTGGTATTAACCCTTTATGCTGAGTCTCCTCCTTACTGGTATTAACCCTTATGCTGAGTCTCCTCCTTACTGGTATTTACCCTTTTATGCCGAGTCTCCTCCTTACTGGTATAACCCTTTATGCTGAGTCTCCTCCTTACTGGTATTAACCCTTTATGCTGAGTCTCCTCCTTACTGGTATTTCACCCTCTATGCTGAGTCTCCTCCTTACGGTATTAACCCTTTATGCTGAGTTTCCTCCATACTGGTATTAACCCTTTATGCTGATTCCTCCTTACTGGTATTTAACCCTTTATGCTGAGTCTCCTCCTTACTGGTATTAACCCCTTTTGCTGAGTCTCCTCCTTACTGGTATTAACCTTTATGCTGGAGTCTCCTCCTTACTGGTATTAACCCTTTATGCTGAGTCTCCTTCCTTACTGGTATTAACCCTTTATGCTGAGTCTCCTCCTTACTGGTATTAACCCTTTATGCTGAGTCTCCTCCTTACTGGTATTTAACCCTTATGCTGAGTCTCCTCCTTACTGGTATTTAACCCTTTATGCTGAGTCTCCTCCTTACTGGTATTTAACCCCTTTATGCTGAGTCTCCTCCTTACTGGTATTTAACCCTTTATGCTGAGTCTCCTCCTTACTGGTATTTAACCCTTTATGCTGAGTCTCCTCCTTACTGGTATTTAACCCTTTATGCTGAGTCTCCTCCTTACTGGTATTAACCCTTTATGCTGAGTCCCTCCTACTGTATTTAACCCTTTATGCTGAGTCTCCTCCTTACTGGTATTAACCCTTTATGCTGAGTCTCCCTCCTTACTGGTATTAACCCTTTATGCTGAGTCTCCTCCTTACTGGTATTAACCCTTTATGCTGAGTCTCCTCCTTAGCTGGTATTAACCCTTTATGCTGAGTCTCCTCCTTACTGGTATTAAACCCTTTATGCTGAGTCTCCCCCTTACTGGTATTAACCCTTTATGCTGAGTCTCTCTTCCTCCTTACTGGTAGTAACCCTTATGCTGAGTCTCCTCCTTACTGGTATTAACCCTTTATGCGAGTCTCCTCCTTACTGGTATTAACCCTTTATGCTGAGTCTCCTCCTTACTGGTATTAACCCTTTATGCTGAGTCTCCTCCTTACTGGTATTAACCCTTTATGCTGAGTCTCCTCCTTAACTGGTATTAACCCTTTATGCTGAGTCTCCTCCTTACTGGTATTTAACCCTTTATGCTGAGTCTCCTCCTTACTGGTATTTACCCTTTATGCTGAGTCTCTCCTTACTGGTATTAACCCTTTATCCTGAGTCTCCTGTTTACTGGTATTTAACCCTTTATGCTGAGTCTCCTCCTTACTGGTATTAACCCTTTATGCTGAGTCTCCTCCTTACTGGTATTAACCCTTTATGCTGAGTCTCCTCCTTTATGCTGAGTCTCCTCCTTACTGGTATTTAACCCTTTATGCTGAGTCTCCTCCTTACTGGTATTTAACCCTTTATGCTGAGTCTCCTCCTTACTGGTATTTAACCCTTTATGCTGAGTCTCCTCCTTACTGGTATTAACCCTTTATGCTGAGTCTCCTCCTTACTGGTATTAACCCTTTATGCTGAGTCTCCTCCTTACTGGTATTTAACCCTTTATGCTGAGTCTCCTCCTTACTGGTATTAACCCTTTATGCTGAGTCTCCTCCTTACTGGTATTAACCCTTTATGCTGAGTCTCCTCCTTACTGGTATTAAACCTTTATGCTGGTCTCCTCCTTACTGGTATTAACCCTTTATGCTGAGTCTCCTCCTTACGGTTATTTAACCCTTTATGCTGAGTCTCCTCCTTACTGGTATTAACCTTTATGCTGAGTCTCCTCCTTACTGGTATTTAACCCCTTTATGCTGAGTCTCCTCCTTACGGTTATTTAACCCTTTATGCTGAGTCTCCTCCTTACTGGTATTAACCCTTTATGCTGATGTCTCCTCCTTACTGGTATTAAACCCTTTATGCTTAGTCTCCTCCTAATGGTTATTAAACCCTTTATGCTGAGTCTCCTCCTTACTGGTATTTAACCCTTTATGCTGAGTCTCCTCCTTACTGGTATTAACCCTTTAAGCTGAGTCTCCTCCTACTGGTATTAACCCTTTATGCTGAGCTCCCTCCTTACTGGTACTTAACCCTTTATGCTGAGTCTCCTCCCTTACATGGTATGTAACCCTTTATGCTGAGTCTTCCTCCTTACTGGTATTAACCCTTTATGCTGAGTCTCCTCCTTTATGCTGAGTCTCCTCCTTTACACCTCTGTTGCTAGGCAGAACTTTAGTGATATCAGTTCTTCCTCACTTCATCTGACCTGACCTCGGCCTAAATTCCTCACTCCTCCCCACCTCACGGCTGTCCTGTTGACTTGTTCCAGACTGTGGCCCTTCTCCTCCCCACCTCACGGCTGTCCTGTTGACTTGTACCAGACTGTGGCCCTTCTCCTCCCCACCCTCACGGCTGTCCTGTTGACTTGTACCAGACTGTGGCCGCTCTCCTCCCCACCCTCACGGCTGTCCTGTTGACTTGTTCCAGACCTGTGGCCCTTCTCCTCCCCACCTCACAGCTGTCCTGTGACTTGTTCCAGACTGTGGCCCTTCTCCTCCCCACCTCACGGCTGTCCTGTTGACTTGTTCCAGACTGTGGCCCTTCTCCTCCCACCTCACGGCTGGTCCTGTGACTTGTTCCAGACTGTGGCCCCTTCTCTCCCCACCTCACGGCTGTCCTGTTGACTTGTACCAGACTGTGGCCCTTCTCCTCCCCACCTCACGGCTGTCCTGTTGATTTGTACCAGACTGTGGCCGCTCTCCTCCCCACCTCAACGGCTGTCCTGTTGACTTTGTACCAGATTCTGGCCCTTCTCCTCCCCACCTCACGGCTGTCCTGTTGACTTGTTCCAGACTGTGGCCCTTCTCCTCCCCACCTCACGGCTGTCCTGTTGACTTGTACCAGATTCTGGCCCTTCTCCTCCCCACCTCACGGCTGTCCTGTTGACTTGTTCCAGACTGTGGCCCTTGTCCTCCCCACCTCACGGATGTCCTGTTGACTTGTTCCAGACTGTGGCCCTTGTCCTCCCCACCTCACGGATGTCCTGTTGACTTGTACCAGATTCTGGCCCTTCTCCTTCCATAGGATCCCTGACGTCTAACAATAACACATTCTGACAGAATGTAAACGTTCTACATTCCCTTCTCTCAAGCAGTGACATGAATAAGGATATTTCATATTTTCATGTTCAGAAGTCAGAACTCATCACCTGCTATGTAAAAGAGACAGAAGAATGCACAATGGTCAATGCTATCCGGGATCCTTGGAACATCCCTACCCTAAACCCTAACCTTAACCCCCACCCTAACCATTTTAAATGTCAACTTCAACGGGCTAGGGACGTCCCAAGGATGTATCTCTACCTGAAAATACATGATCTAAGTGATTGATAGTTGGTATTCAGCAGTCATAAAGCCTAATTTACTTTAATGAACTACTAAAATAGTGATTTTGTCAGACAGCAGCTCTACACTTTATTGACTGACTGATCCATTCATCCTTCCATCGCTCCTCAGCCTTCCTCTCCTCTGAAGACCCAGTGAGGGTGGAGCTCAGTCAGAGAGCTGTTGAGGGACTGGTTAGGAAGAACACTTCTACAGCCAGAGAGGTGAGAGGTCACACATGGTTTATATGGTAGATATTTATGTTCCCTTAGCGGTTCATCACCTCAGCTAAAGGGAATATGTTCCATCATCTATGTTTATTTACATTAGTGCAAATGGTCCACTGATATTGGTGTAATTTCTCACCCCTTTTGGCTGTATGAAAGTTAATTTCCCCTCAGGCACACACATTTGTTCTTTGTTATTATGAAGGTAATTTGTGTCAAATACTTTTCCCCACTCATTCACCCCATCTCTTTACATTGCTTATACTTATTATACTTACTTATTGCCAGCAGCATACCACCCTGCATCCAACTGCTGGCTTGCTTCTGATGCTAAGCAAGGTTGGTCCTGGTCAGTCCCTGGATGGGAGACCAGATGCTGCTGGAAGTGGTATTGGAGGGCCAGTAGGAGGCACTCTTTCCTCTGGTCTAAAAAATATCCCAATGCCCCAGGGCAGTGATTGGGGACACTGCCCTGTGTAGGGTGCCGTCTTTCGGATGGGACGTTAAACGGGTGTCCTGACTCTCTGAGGTCATTAAAGATCCCATTGCACTTATTGTAAGAGTAGGGGTGTTAACCCTGGTGTCCTGGCTAAATTCCCAATCTGGCACTCATACCATCACGGCTGTCTAATCATCCCCAGCTTACAATTGGCTCATTCATCCCCCTCCTCTCCCCTGAAACTATTCCCCAGGTCGTTGCTGTAAATGAGAATGTGTTCTCAGTCAACTTACCTGGTTAAATAACGGTAAAATAAATAAAATTAAAAAATTAAAAAATTCGGTGGCCTGACTGCATCCAGACTATGTCAAAGGCACATCCTGGTAGATCTGAACCTAATGCAGTTTAGAGTGATCGGATGACAGATGTCACATTTAGGTGCCAGGTGTAACTGAGGCTGTAGATGCTCCATATCCATTACTTTGAGTGTTTTATATAATATGACTAAATGTGTTTCTGTGTTGCTGGGACAGTTAATAAATGGAACTGCAAGGCCACAGAACATGACATAAGCAGAGCTGTGGGAGACCACCTCAAGCCCCTGGTAGAGCCGGGGGTGGTGTTTACCACTCCACCACGCCTTCAGCAGGCTGGAAAAGTGATCGTTTTTCATATTAAGACCAAGAAATGTGTTGCTTTTACACATATTTGTTCATTGGTTTGGCAAGAGTCTGTTGATTGGTCAGTCATCGGGTTAATTTGTTTTACAATATGTTCAAATCAAATCAAGCTTTATTTATACAGCACATTTCAGACATGGATGCAACGCAATGGCTTCACAGGGAAAAAAACAATGAAAATAAACAGAAATATTTAGTACATTTACATTTTAGTCATTTAGCAGACGCTCTTATCCAGAGCGACTTACAGTAGTGAATGCATACATTTCATTTCATGTATTTAAAAAACTGACTTGCCTAGTTAAATAAAGATTAAAAATGATAAACTCTGCCAGCAATATACCCCACAATGACATACAAACAAGTTTTTAGAATTTTTTACAAATGTACTTAAGTATTCAGACCCTGCTATGAGACTTGAAATTGAGCTCAGATGCATCCTGATTCCATTAATCATCCCTGAGATTGTCAAGGGTGTCGTAATGATTTGACCAAAATGCAGCGGGAACGTGTATACTCATCTTCTTTAATAGTAAAAAGAAGGAAAAAACAAACAAAACACGTATACAAAAACAATGAACGACACTAACAGTCCTGTCAAGTGAACAGACACTAAACAGGAGACAACTACCCACAATTCCCATTACAAACACACCCCTATACATAGGACCTTCAATCAGAGGCAACGAGGAACAGCTGCCTCCAATTGAAGGCCAATCCCAATAAACTAAACATAGAACTAAACAACCTAGATCTAACATAGAAATACACTAACCTAGAACATAACCCAAAAACCCCGGAACACTCTAAACAAACACCCCCCTGCCACGTCCTGACCAAACTACAATAACAAAGAACCCCTTACTGGTCAGGACGTGGCAGAGATGTTTCTACAACTTGATTGGAGTCCACTTGTGGTAAATTAAATTGATTGGACATGATTTAGAAAGGAACACACCTCTCTATATAAGGTCCCACAGTTCACAGTGCATGTCAGAGCAAAAACCAAGCCATGAGGTCAAAGGAATTGTCCGTAGAGACCTGAGACAGGATTGTTTTGAGGCACAGATATGGGGAGGGGTTCCAAAAATGTCTGCAGCATTGGAGGTCCCCAAGAACACAGTGGCCTCCATCATTCTGAAATGGAAAAAGTTTGGAACCACCAAGACTCTTCCCAGAGCTGGCTGCCTGGCCAACTGAGCAATCGGGGGAGAAGTGCCTTGGTCAGGGAG